>NW_027619354.1:0-44900 GCF_964187855.1 Myxine glutinosa
ACAAGTGCGAAAAGTGGTTTTTCAACACTATCACAAGTGCAAAAAGTGTTTTTTCCACACCAATACAAGTGCAAAAGTGGTTTCCTGCACCAACACAAGTGCGAAAAGTGGTTTTTCAACACTAACACAAGTGCGAAAAGTGGTTTTTCAACACTATCACAAGTGCAAAAAGTGTTTTTTCCAAACTAATACAAGTGCAAGAGTGGTTTCCTGCACCAACACAAGTGTGAAAAGTGGTTTTTCAACACTAACACAAGTGCGAAAAGTGCTTTTTCAACACTAACACAAGTGCAAAAAGTGGTTTTTCAACACTATCACAAGTGCAAAAAGTGTTTTTTCCACACTAATACAAGTGCAAAAGTGGTTTCCTGCACCAACACAAGTGCGAAAAGTGGTTTTTCAACACCAACACAAGTGCGAAAAGTGGTTTTTCAACACTATCACAAGTGCAAAAAGTGTTTTTTCCACACTAATACAAGCGCAAAAGTGGTTTCCTGCACCAACACAAGTGCGAAAAGTGGTTTTTCAACACTAACACAAGTGCGAAAAGTGGTTTTTCAACACTAACACAAGTGCGAAAAGTGGTTTTTCAACACTATCACAAGTGCAAAACGTGTTTTTTCCACACTAATACAAGTGCAAAAGTGGTTTCCTGCACCAACACAAGTGCGAAAAGTGGTTTTTCAACACTAACACAAGTGCGAAAAGTGGTTTTTCAACACTAACACAAGTGCGAAAAGTGGTTTTTCAACACTATCACAAGTGCAAAAAGTGTTTTTTCCACACTAATACAAGTGCAAAAGTGGTTTCCTGCACCAACACAAGTGCGAAAAGTGGTTTTTCAACACTAACACAAGTGCGAAAAGTGGTTTTTCAACACTAACACAAGTGCGAAAAGTGGTTTTTCAACACTATCACAAGTGCAAAAAGTGTTTTTCCACACTAATACAAGTGCAAAAGTGGTTTCCTGCACCAACACAAGTGCGAAAAGTGGTTTTTCAACACTAACACAAGTGCGAAAAGTGGTTTTTCAACACTATCACAAGTGCAAAACGTGTTTTTTCCACACTAATACAAGTGCAAAAGTGGTTTCCTGCACCAACACAAGTGCGAAAAGTGGTTTTTCAACACTAACACAAGTGCGAAAAGTGCTTTTCAACACTAACACAAGTGCAAAAAGTCGTTTTTCAACACTATCACAAGTGCAAAAAGTGTTTTTTCCACACTAATACAAGTGCAAAAGTGGTTTCCTGCACCAACACAAGTGCGAAAAGTGGTTTTTCAACACTAACACAAGTGCGAAAAGTGGTTTTTCAACACTAACACAAGTGCGAAAAGTGGTTTTTCAACACTATCACAAGTGCAAAAAGTGTTTTTTCCACACTAATACAAGTGCAAAAGTGGTTTCCTGCACCAACACAAGTGCGAAACGTGGTTTTTCAACACTAACACAGTTGCGAAAAGTGTTTTTCCACACTAATACAAGTGCGAAAAGTGGTTTTTCCACACTAATACAAGTGCAAAAGTGGTTTCCTGCACCAACACAAGTGCGAAAAGTGGTTTTTCAACACTAACACAAGTGCGAAAAGTGGTTTTTCAACACTAACACAAGTGCAAAAAGTGTTTTTTCAACAATAACACAAGTGCGAAAAGTGTTTTTTCCACACTAATACAAGTGCAAAAGTGGTTTACTGCACCAACACAAGTGCGAAAAGTGGTTTTTCAACACTAACACAAGTGCGAAAAGTGGTTTTTCAACACTAACACAAGTGCGAAAAGTGGTTTTTCAACACTATCACAAGTGCAAAAAGTGTTTTTTCCACACTAATACAAGTGCAAAAGTGGTTTCCTGCACCAACACAAGTGCGAAAAGTGGTTTTTCAACACTAACACAAGTGCGAAAAGTGGTTTTTCAACACTAACACAAGTGCGAAAAGTGGTTTTTCCACACTAATACAAGTGCAAAAGTGGTTTACTGCACCAACACAAGTGCGAAATGTGGTTTTCAACACTAACACAAGTGCGAAAAGTGGTTTTTCAACACTATCACAAGTGCAAAAAGTGTTTTTTCTACACTAATACAAGTGCAAAAGTGGTTTCCTGCACCAACACAAGTGCGAAAAGTGGTTTTTCAACACTAACACAAGTGCGAAAAGTGGTTTTTCAACACTAACACAAGTGCGAAAAGTGGTTTTTCCACACTAATACAAGTGCAAAAGTGGTTTCCTGCACCAACACAAGTGCGAAAAGTGGTTTTTCAACACTAACACAAGTGCGAAAAGTGGTTTTTCAACACTATCACAAGTGCAAAAAGTGTTTTTTCCACACCAATACAAGTGCAAAAGTGGTTTCCTGCACCAACACAAGTGCGAAAAGTGGTTTTTCAACACTAACACAAGTGCGAAAAGTGGTTTTTCAACACTATCACAAGTGCAAAAAGTGTTTTTTCCACACTAATACAAGTGCAAAAGTGGTTACCTGCACCAACACAAGTGCGAAAAGTGGTTTTTCAACACTAACACAAGTGCGAAAAGTGGTTTTTCAACACTAACACAAGTGCGAAAAGTGGTTTTACCACACTAATACAAGTGCAAAAGTGGTTTACTGCACCAACACAAGTGCGAAAAGTGGTTTTTCAACACTAACACAAGTGCGAAAAGTGGTTTTTCAACACTATCACAAGTGCAACAAGTGTTTTTTCTACACTAATACAAGTGCAAAAGTGGTTTCCTGCACCAACACAAGTGTGAAAAGTGGTTTTTCAACACTAACACAAGTGCGAAAAGTGGTTTTTCAACACTAACACAAGTGCGAAAAGTGGTTTTTCCACACTAATACAAGTGCAAAAGTGGTTTCCTGCACCAACACACGTGCGAAAAGTGGTTTTTCAACACTAACACAAGTGCGAAAAGTGGTTTTTCAACACTATCACAAGTGCAAAAAGTGTTTTTTCCACACCAATACAAGTGCAAAAGTGGTTTCCTGCACCAACACAAGTGCGAAAAGTGGTTTTTCAACACTAACACAAGTGCGAAAAGTGGTTTTTCAACACTATCACAAGTGCAAAAAGTGTTTTTTCCAAACTAATACAAGTGCAAGAGTGGTTTCCTGCACCAACACAAGTGTGAAAAGTGGTTTTTCAACACTAACACAAGTGCGAAAAGTGCTTTTCAACACTAACACAAGTGCAAAAAGTGGTTTTTCAACACTATCACAAGTGCAAAAAGTGTTTTTTCCACACTAATACAAGTGCAAAAGTGGTTTCCTGCACCAACACAAGTGCGAAAAGTGGTTTTTCAACACTAACACAAGTGTGAAAAGTGGTTTTTCAACACTAACACAAGTGCGAAAAGTGGTTTTCCACACTAATACAAGTGCAAAAGTGGTTTCCTGCACCAACACAAGTGCGAAAAGTGGTTTTTCAACACTAACACAAGTGCGAAAAGTGGTTTTTCAACACTATCACAAGTGCAAAATGTGTTTTTTCCACACTAATACAAGTGCAAAAGTGGTTTCCTGCACCAACACAAGTGCGAAAAGTGGTTTTTCAACACTAACACAAGTGTGAAAAGTGGTTTTTCAACACTATCACAAGTGCAAAAAGTGTTTTTTCCACACTAATACAAGTGCAAAAGTGGTTTCCTGCACCAACACAAGTGCGAAAAGTGGTTTTTCAACACTAACACAGGTGCTAGAAGTGGTTTTTCAACACTAACACAAGTGCGAAAAGTGGTTTTTCCACACTATCACAAGTGCAAAAAGTGTTTTTTCCACACTAATACAAGTGCAAAAGTGGTTTCCTGCACCAACACAAGTGCGAAAAGTGGTTTTTCAACACTAACACAAGTGCGAAAAGTGGTTTTTCAACACTAACACAAGTGCGAAAACTGGTTTTTCAACACTATCACAAGTGCAAAAAGTGTTTTTTCCACACTAATACAAGTGCAAAAGTGGTTTCCTGCACCAACACAAGTGCGAAAAGTGGTTTTTCAACACTAACACAAGTGCGAAAAGTGTTTTTTCCACACTAATACAAGTGCGAAAAGTGGTTTTTTCCACACTAATACAAGTGCAAAAGTGGTTTCCTGCACCAACACAAGTGCGAAAAGTGGTTTTTCAACACTAACACAAGTGCGAAAAGTGGTTTTTCAACACTATCACAAGTGCAAAAAGTGTTTTTTCCACACTAATACAAGTGCAAAAGTGGTTTCCTGCACCAACACAAGTGCGAAAAGTGGTTTTTCAACACTAACACAAGTGCGAAAAGTGGTTTATCAACACTATCACAAGTGCAAAAAGTGTTTTTTCCACACTAATGCAAGTGCAAAAGTCGTTTCCTGCACCAACACAAGTGCGAAAAGTGGTTTTTCAACACTAACACAAGGGCGAAAAGTGGTTTTTCAACACTAACACAAGTGCAAAAAGTGGTTTTTCAACAATAACACAAGTGCGAAAAGTGTTTTTTCCACACTAATACAAGTGCAAAAGTGGTTTACTGCACCAACACAAGTGCGAAAAGTGGTTTTTCAACACTAACACAAGTGCGAAAAGTGGTTTTTCAACACTAACACAAGTGCGAAAAGTGGTTTTTCAACACTATCACAAGTGCAAAAAGTGTTTTTTCCACACTAATACAAGTGCAAAAGTGGTTTCCTGCACCAACACAAGTGCGAAAAGTGGTTTTTCAACACTAACACAAGTGCGAAAAGTGGTTTTTCAACACTAACACAAGTGCGAAAAGTGGTTTTTCCACACTAATACAAGTGCAAAAGTGGTTTACTGCACCAACACAAGTGCGAAAAGTGGTTTTTCAACACTAACACAAGTGCGAAAAGTGGTTTTTCAACACTATCACAAGTGCAAAAAGTGTTTTTTCTACACTAATACAAGTGCAAAAGTGGTTTCCTGCACCAAAACAAGTGCGAAAAGTGGTTTTTCAACACTAACACAAGTGCGAAAAGTGGTTTTTCCACACTAATACAAGTGCAAAAGTGGTTTCCTGCACCAACACAAGTGCGAAAAGTGGTTTTTCAACACTAACACAAGTGCGAAAAGTGGTTTTTCAACACTATCACAAGTGCAAAAAGTGTTTTTTCCACACCAATACAAGTGCAAAAGTGGTTTCCTGCACCAACACAAGTGCGAAAAGTGGTTTTTCAACACTAACACAAGTGCGAAAAGTGGTTTTTCAACACTATCACAAGTGCAAAAAGTGTTTTTTCCAAACTAATACAAGTGCAAGAGTGGTTTCCTGCACCAACACAAGTGTGAAAAGTGGTTTTTCAACACTAACACAAGTGCGAAAAGTGCTTTTTCAACACTAACACAAGTGCAAAAAGTGGTTTTTCAACACTATCCCAAGTGCAAAAAGTGTTTTTTCCACACTAATACAAGTGCAAAAGTGGTTTCCTGCACCAACACAAGTGCGAAAAGTGGTTTTTCAACACTAACACAAGTGCGAAAAGTGGTTTTTCAACACTATCACAAGTGCAAAAAGTGTTTTTTCCACACTAATACAAGCGCAAAAGTGGTTTCCTGCACCAACACAAGTGCGAAAAGTGGTTTTTCAACACTAACACAAGTGCGAAAAGTGGTTTTTCAACACTAACACAAGTGCAAAAAGTGGTTTTTCAACAATAACACAAGTGCGAAAAGTGTTTTTTCCACACTAATACAAGTGCAAAAGTGGTTTACTGCACCAACACAAGTGCGAAAAGTGGTTTTTCAACACCAACACAAGTGCGAAAAGTGGTTTTTCAACACTATCACAAGTGCAAAAAGTGTTTTTTCCACACTAATACAAGCGCAAAAGTGGTTTCCTGCACCAACACAAGTGCGAAAAGTGGTTTTTCAACACTAACACAAGTGCGAAAAGTGGTTTTTCAACACTAACACAAGTGCGAAAAGTGGTTTTTCAACACTATCACAAGTGCAAAACGTGTTTTTTCCACACTAATACAAGTGCAAAAGTGGTTTCCTGCACCAACACAAGTGCGAAAAGTGGTTTTTCAACACTAACACAAGTGCGAAAAGTGGTTTTTCAACACTAACACAAGTGCGAAAAGTGGTTTTTCAACACTATCACAAGTGCAAAAAGTGTTTTTTCCACACTAGTACAAGTGCAAAAGTGGTTTCCTGCACCAACACAAGTGCGAAAAGTGGTTTTTCAACACTAACACAAGTGCGAAAAGTGGTTTTTCAACACTAACACAAGTGCGAAAAGTGGTTTTTCAACACTATCACAAGTGCAAAAAGTGTTTTTTCCACACTAATACAAGTGCAAAAGTGGTTTCCTGCACCAACACAAGTGCGAAAAGTGGTTTTTCAACACTAACACAAGTGCGAAAAGTGGTTTTTCAACACTATCACAAGTGCAAAACGTGTTTTTTCCACACTAATACAAGTGCAAAAGTGGTTTCCTGCACCAACACAAGTGCGAAAAGTGGTTTTTCAACACTAACACAAGTGCGAAAAGTGCTTTTCAACACTAACACAAGTGCAAAAAGTGGTTTTTCAACACTATCACAAGTGCAAAAAGTGTTTTTTCCACACTAATACAAGTGCAAAAGTGGTTTCCTGCACCAACACAAGTGCGAAAAGTGGTTTTTCAACACTAACACAAGTGCGAAAAGTGGTTTTTCAACACTAACACAAGTGCGAAAAGTGGTTTTTCAACACTATCACAAGTGCAAAAAGTGTTTTTTCCACACTAATACAAGTGCAAAAGTGGTTTCCTGCACCAACACAAGTGTGAAAAGTGGTTTTTCAACACTAACACAGTTGCGAAAAGTGTTTTTCCACACTAATACAAGTGCGAAAAGTGGTTTTTCCACACTAATACAAGTGCAAAAGTGGTTTCCTGCACCAACACAAGTGCGAAAAGTGGTTTTTCAACACTAACACAAGTGCGAAAAGTGGTTTTTCAACACTAACACAAGTGCAAAAAGTGGTTTTTCAACAATAACACAAGTGCGAAAAGTGTTTTTTCCACACTAATACAAGTGCAAAAGTGGTTTACTGCACCAACACAAGTGCGAAAAGTGGTTTTTCAACACTAACACAAGTGCGAAAAGTAGTTTTTCAACACTAACACAAGTGCGAAAAGTGGTTTTTCAACACTATCACAAGTGCAAAAAGTGTTTTTTCCACACTAATACAAGTGCAAAAGTGGTTTCCTGCACCAACACAAGTGCGAAAAGTGGTTTTTCAACACTAACACAAGTGCGAAAAGTGGTTTTTCAACACTAACACAAGTGCGAAAAGTGGTTTTTCCACACTAATACAAGTGCAAAAGTGGTTTACTGCACCAACACAAGTGCGAAAAGTGGTTTTTCAACACTAACACAAGTGCGAAAAGTGGTTTTTCAACACTATCACAAGTGCAAAAAGTGTTTTTTCTACACTAATACAAGTGCAAAAGTGGTTTCCTGCACCAACACAAGTGCGAAAAGTGGGTTTTCAACACTAACACAAGTGCGAAAAGTGGTTTTTCAACACTAACACAAGTGCGAAAAGTGGTTTTTCCACACTAATACAAGTGCAAAAGTGGTTTCCTGCACCAACACAAGTGCGAAAAGTGGTTTTTCAACACTAACACAAGTGCGAAAAGTGGTTTTTCAACACTATCACAAGTGCAAAAAGTGTTTTTTCCACACCAATACAAGTGCAAAAGTGGTTTCCTGCACCAACACAAGTGCGAAAAGTGGTTTTTCAACACTAACACAAGTGCGAAAAGTGGTTTTTCAACACTATCACAAGTGCAAAAAGTGTTTTTTCCACACTAATACAAGTGCAAAAGTGGTTTCCTGCACCAACACAAGTGCGAAAAGTGGTTTTTCAACACTAACACAAGTGCGAAAAGTGGTTTTTCAACACTAACACAAGTGCGAAAAGTGGTTTTTCCACACTAATACAAGTGCAAAAGTGGTTTCCTGCACCAACACAAGTGCGAAAAGTGGTTTTTCAACACTAACACAAGTGCGAAAAGTGGTTTTTCAACACTATCACAAGTGCAAAAAGTGTTTTTTCCACACCAATACAAGTGCAAAAGTGGTTTCCTGCACCAACACAAGTGCGAAAAGTGGTTTTTCAACACTAACACAAGTGCGAAAAGTGGTTTTTCAACACTATCACAAGTGCAAAAAGTGTTTTTTCCAAACTAATACAAGTGCAAGAGTGGTTTCCTGCACCAACACAAGTGTGAAAAGTGGTTTTTCAACACTAACACAAGTGCGAAAAGTGCTTTTTCAACACTAACACAAGTGCAAAAAGTGGTTTTTCAACACTATCACAAGTGCAAAAAGTGTTTTTTCCACACTAATACAAGTGCAAAAGTGGTTTCCTGCACCAACACAAGTGCGAAAAGTGGTTTTTCAACACCAACACAAGTGCGAAAAGTGGTTTTTCAACACTATCACAAGTGCAAAAAGTGTTTTTTTCCACACTAATACAAGCGCAAAAGTGGTTTCCTGCACCAACACAAGTGCGAAAAGTGGTTTTTCAACACTAACACAAGTGCGAAAAGTGGTTTTTCAACACTAACACAAGTGCGAAAAGTGGTTTTTCAACACTATCACAAGTGCGAAAAGTGGTTTTTCCACACTAATACAAGTGCAAAAGTGGTTTCCTGCACCAACACAAGTGCGAAAAGTGGTTTTTCAACACTAACACAAGTGCGAAAAGTGGTTTTTCAACACTATCACAAGTGCAAAAAGTGTTTTTTCTACACTAATACAAGTGCAAAAGTGGTTCAAAAGTGGTTTCCTGCACCAACACAAGTGCGAAAAGTGGTTTTTCAACACTAACACAAGTGCGAAAAGTGGTTTTTCAACACTAACACAAGTGCGAAAAGTGGTTTTTCCACACTAATACAAGTGCAAAAGTGGTTTCCTGCACCAACACAAGTGCGAAAAGTGGTTTTTCAACACTAACACAAGTGCGAAAAGTGGTTTTTCAACACTATCACAAGTGCAAAAAGTGTTTTTTCCACACCAATACAAGTGCAAAAGTGGTTTCCTGCACCAACACAAGTGCGAAAAGTGGTTTTTCAACACTACACAAGTGCGAAAAGTGGTTTTTTCAACACTATCACAAGTGCAAAAAGTGTTTTTTCCACACTAATACAAGTGCAAAAGTGGTTTCCTGCACCAACACAAGTGCGAAAAGTGGTTTTTCAACACTAACACAAGTGCGAAAAGTGGTTTTTCAACACTAACACAAGTGCGAAAAGTGGTTTTTCCACACTAATACAAGTGCAAAAGTGGTTTCCTGCACCAACACAAGTGCGAAAAGTGGTTTTTCAACACTAACACAAGTGCGAAAAGTGGTTTTTCAACACTATCACAAGTGCAAAAAGTGTTTTTTCCACACCAATACAAGTGCAAAAGTGGTTTCCTGCACCAACACAAGTGCGAAAAGTGGTTTTTCAACACTAACACAAGTGCGAAAAGTGGTTTTTCAACACTATCACAAGTGCAAAAAGTGTTTTTTCCAAACTAATACAAGTGCAAGAGTGGTTTCCTGCACCAACACAAGTGTGAAAAGTGGTTTTTCAACACTAACACAAGTGCGAAAAGTGCTTTTTCAACACTAACACAAGTGCAAAAAGTGGTTTTTCAACACTATCACAAGTGCAAAAAGTGTTTTTTCCACACTAATACAAGTGCAAAAGTGGTTTCCTGCACCAACACAAGTGCGAAAAGTGGTTTTTCAACACCAACACAAGTGCGAAAAGTGGTTTTTCAACACTATCACAAGTGCAAAAAGTGTTTTTTCCACACTAATACAAGCGCAAAAGTGGTTTCCTGCACCAACACAAGTGCGAAAAGTGGTTTTTCAACACTAACACAAGTGCGAAAAGTGGTTTTTCAACACTAACACAAGTGCGAAAAGTGGTTTTTCAACACTATCACAAGTGCAAAACGTGTTTTTTCCACACTAATACAAGTGCAAAAGTGGTTTCCTGCACCAACACAAGTGCGAAAAGTGGTTTTTCAACACTAACACAAGTGCGAAAAGTGGTTTTTCAACACTAACACAAGTGCGAAAAGTGGTTTTTCAACACTATCACAAGTGCAAAAAGTGTTTTTTCCACACTAATACAAGTGCAAAAGTGGTTTCCTGCACCAACACAAGTGCGAAAAGTGGTTTTTCAACACTAACACAAGTGCGAAAAGTGGTTTTTCAACACTAACACAAGTGCGAAAAGTGGTTTTTCAACACTATCACAAGTGCAAAAAGTGTTTTTCCACACTAATACAAGTGCAAAAGTGGTTTCCTGCACCAACACAAGTGCGAAAAGTGGTTTTTCAACACTAACACAAGTGCGAAAAGTGGTTTTTCAACACTATCACAAGTGCAAAACGTGTTTTTTCCACACTAATACAAGTGCAAAAGTGGTTTCCTGCACCAACACAAGTGCGAAAAGTGGTTTTTCAACACTAACACAAGTGCGAAAAGTGCTTTTCAACACTAACACAAGTGCAAAAAGTGGTTTTTCAACACTATCACAAGTGCAAAAAGTGTTTTTTCCACACTAATACAAGTGCAAAAGTGGTTTTTCAACACTAACACAAGTGCGAAAAGTGGTTTTTCAACACTATCACAAGTGCAAAAAGTGTTTTTTCCACACTAATACAAGTGCAAAAGTGGTTTCCTGCACCAACACAAGTGCGAAAAGTGGTTTTTCAACACTAACACAGTTGCGAAAAGTGTTTTTCCACACTAATACAAGTGCGAAAAGTGGTTTTTCCACACTAATACAAGTGCAAAAGTGGTTTCCTGCACCAACACAAGTGCGAAAAGTGGTTTTTCAACACTAACACAAGTGCGAAAAGTGGTTTTTCAACACTAACACAAGTGCAAAAAGTGGTTTTTCAACAATAACACAAGTGCGAAAAGTGTTTTTTCCACACTAATACAAGTGCAAAAGTGGTTTACTGCACCAACACAAGTGCGAAAAGTGGTTTTTCAACACTAACACAAGTGTGAAAAGTGGTTTTTCAACACTAACACAAGTGCGAAAAGTGGTTTTTCAACACTATCACAAGTGCAAAAAGTGTTTTTTCCACACTAATACAAGTGCAAAAGTGGTTTCCTGCACCAACACAAGTGCGAAAAGTGGTTTTTCAACACTAACACAAGTGCGAAAAGTGGTTTTTCAACACTAACACAAGTGCGAAAAGTGGTTTTTCCACACTAATACAAGTGCAAAAGTGGTTTACTGCACCAACACAAGTGCGAAATGTGGTTTTCAACACTAACACAAGTGCGAAAAGTGGTTTTTCAACACTATCACAAGTGCAAAAAGTGTTTTTTCTACACTAATACAAGTGCAAAAGTGGTTTCCTGCACCAACACAAGTGCGAAAAGTGGTTTTTCAACACTAACACAAGTGCGAAAAGTGGTTTTTCAACACTAACACAAGTGCGAAAAGTGGTTTTTCCACACTAATACAAGTGCAAAAGTGGTTTCCTGCACCAACACAAGTGCGAAAAGTGGTTTTTCAACACTAACACAAGTGCGAAAAGTGGTTTTTCAACACTATCACAAGTGCAAAAAGTGTTTTTTCCACACCAATACAAGTGCAAAAGTGGTTTCCTGCACCAACACAAGTGCGAAAAGTGGTTTTTCAACACTAACACAAGTGCGAAAAGTGGTTTTTCAACACTATCACAAGTGCAAAAAGTGTTTTTTCCACACTAATACAAGTGCAAAAGTGGTTTCCTGCACCAACACAAGTGCGAAAAGTGGTTTTTCAACACTAACACAAGTGCGAAAAGTGGTTTTTCAACACTAACACAAGTGCGAAAAGTGGTTTTACCACACTAATACAAGTGCAAAAGTGGTTTACTGCACCAACACAAGTGCGAAAAGTGGTTTTTCAACACTAACACAAGTGCGAAAAGTGGTTTTTCAACACTATCACAAGTGCAAAAAGTGTTTTTTCTACACTAATACAAGTGCAAAAGTGGTTTCCTGCACCAACACAAGTGTGAAAAGTGGTTTTTCAACACTAACACAAGTGCGAAAAGTGGTTTTTCAACACTAACACAAGTGCGAAAAGTGGTTTTTCCACACTAATACAAGTGCAAAAGTGGTTTCCTGCACCAACACAAGTGCGAAAAGTGGTTTTTCAACACTAACACAAGTGCGAAAAGTGGTTTTTCAACACTATCACAAGTGCAAAAAGTGTTTTTTCCACACCAATACAAGTGCAAAAGTGGTTTCCTGCACCAACACAAGTGCGAAAAGTGGTTTTTCAACACTAACACAAGTGCGAAAAGTGGTTTTTCAACACTATCACAAGTGCAAAAAGTGTTTTTTCCAAACTAATACAAGTGCAAGAGTGGTTTCCTGCACCAACACAAGTGTGAAAAGTGGTTTTTCAACACTAACACAAGTGCGAAAAGTGCTTTTCAACACTAACACAAGTGCAAAAAGTGGTTTTTTCAACACTATCACAAGTGCAAAAAGTGTTTTTTCCACACTAATACAAGTGCAAAAGTGGTTTCCTGCACCAACACAAGTGCGAAAAGTGGTTTTTCAACACTAACACAAGTGTGAAAAGTGGTTTTTCAACACTAACACAAGTGCGAAAAGTGGTTTTCCACACTAATACAAGTGCAAAAGTGGTTTCCTGCACCAACACAAGTGCGAAAAGTGTTTTTTCAACACTAACACAAGTGCGAAAAGTGGTTTTTCAACACTATCACAAGTGCAAAATGTGTTTTTTCCACACTAATACAAGTGCAAAAGTGGTTTCCTGCACCAACACAAGTGCGAAAAGTGGTTTTTCAACACTAACACAAGTGTGAAAAGTGGTTTTTCAACACTATCACAAGTGCAAAAAGTGTTTTTTCCACACTAATACAAGTGCAAAAGTGGTTTCCTGCACCAACACAAGTGCGAAAAGTGGTTTTTCAACACTAACACAGGTGCTAGAAGTGGTTTTTCAACACTAACACAAGTGCGAAAAGTGGTTTTTCCACACTATCACAAGTGCAAAAAGTGTTTTTTCCACACTAATACAAGTGCAAAAGTGGTTTCCTGCACCAACACAAGTGCGAAAAGTGGTTTTTCAACACTAACACAAGTGCGAAAAGTGGTTTTTCAACACTAACACAAGTGCGAAAAGTGGTTTTTCAACACTATCACAAGTGCAAAAAGTGTTTTTTCCACACTAATACAAGTGCAAAAGTGGTTTCCTGCACCAACACAAGTGCGAAAAGTGGTTTTTCAACACTAACACAAGTGCGAAAAGTGTTTTTTCCACACTAATACAAGTGCGAAAAGTGGTTTTTTCCACACTAATACAAGTGCAAAAGTGGTTTCCTGCACCAACACAAGTGCGAAAAGTGGTTTTTCAACACTAACACAAGTGCGAAAAGTGGTTTTTCAACACTATCACAAGTGCAAAAAGTGTTTTTTCCACACTAATACAAGTGCAAAAGTGGTTTCCTGCACCAACACAAGTGCGAAAAGTGGTTTTTCAACACTAACACAAGTGCGAAAAGTGGTTTTTCAACACTATCACAAGTGCAAAAAGTGTTTTTTCCACACTAATGCAAGTGCAAAAGTCGTTTCCTGCACCAACACAAGTGCGAAAAGTGGTTTTTCAACACTAACACAAGTGCTAAAAGGGGTTTTTCAACACTATCACAAGTGCAAAAAGTGTTTTTTCCACACTAATACAAGTGCAAAAGTGGTTTCCTGCACCAACACAAGTGCAAAAGTGGTTTCCTGCACCAACACAAGTGCGAAAAGTGGTTTTTCAACACTAACACAAGTGCGAAAAGTGGTTTTTCAACACTAACACAAGTGCGAAAAGTGTTTTTTCCACACTAATACAAGTGCAAAAGTGGTTTACTGCACCAACACAAGTGCGAAAAGTGGTTTTTCAACACTAACACAAGTGCGAAAAGTGGTTTTTCAACACTAACACAAGTGCGAAAAGTGGTTTTTCCACACTAATACAAGTGCAAAAGTGGTTTCCTACACCAACACAAGTGCGAAAAGTGGTTTTTCAACACTAACACAAGTGCGAAAAGTGGTTTTTCAACACTATCACAAGTGCAAAAAGTGTTTTTTCCACACTAATACAAGTGCAAAAGTGGTTTCCTGCACCAACACAAGTGCGAAAAGTGGTTTTTCAACACTAACACAAGTGCGAAAAGTGGTTTTTCAACACTAACACAAGTGCGAAAAGTGGTTTTTCAACACTATCACAAGTGCAAAAAGTGTTTTTTCCACACTAATACAAGTGCAAAAGTGGTTTCCTGCACCAACACAAGTGCGAAAAGTGGTTTTTCAACACTAACACAAGTGCGAAAAGTGGTTTTTCAACACTAACACAAGTGCGAAAAGTGGTTTTTCCACACTAATACAAGTGCAAAAGTGGTTTCCTGCACCAACACAAGTGAGAAAAGTGGTTTTTCAACACTAACACAAGTGCGAAAAGTGGTTTTTCAACACTATCACAAGTGCAAAAAGTGTTTTTTCCACACTAATACAAGTGCAAAAGTGGTTTCCTGCACCAACACAAGTGCGAAAAGTGGTTTTTCAACACTAACACAAGTGCGAAAAGTGGTTTTTCAACACTAACACAAGTGCGAAAAGTGGTTTTCCCACACTAATACAAGTGCAAAAGTGGTTTCCTGCACCAACACAAGTGCGAAAAGTGGTTTTTCAACACTAACACAAGTGCGAAAAGTGGTTTTTCAACACTAACACAAGTGTGAAAAGTGTTTTTTCCACACTAATACAAGTGCAAAAGTGGTTTCCTGCACCAACACAAGTACGAAAAGTGGTTTTTCAACACTAACACAAGTGCTAAAAGTGGATTTTCAACACTAACACAAGTGCGAAAAGTGGTTTTTCAACACTATCACAAGTGCAAAAAGTGTTTTTTCCACACTAATACAAGTGCAAAAGTGGTTTCCTGCACCAACACAAGTGCGAAAAGTGGTTTTTCAACACTAACACAAGTGCGAAAAGTGGTTTTTCAACACTAACACAAGTGCGAAAAGTGGTTTTTCAACACTATCACAAGTGCAAAAAGTGTTTTTTCCACACTAATACAAGTGCAAAAGTGGTTTCCTGCACCAACACAAGTGCGAAAAGTGGTTTTTCAACACTAACACAAGTGCGAAAAGTGGTTTTTCAACACTAACACAAGTGCGAAAAGTGGTTTTTCCACACTAATACAAGTGCAAAAGTGGTTTCCTGCACCAACACAAGTGCGAAAAGTGGTTTTTCAACACTAACACAAGTGCGAAAAGTGGTTTTTCAACACTATCACAAGTGCAAAAAGTGTTTTTTCCACACTAATACAAGTGCAAAAGTGGTTTCCTGCACCAACACAAGTGCGAAAAGTGGTTTTTCAACACTAACACAAGTGCGAAAAGTGGTTTTTCAACACTAACACAAGTGCGAAAAGTGGTTTTTCCACACTAACACAAGTGCAAAAGTGGTTTCCTGCACCAACACAAGTGCGAAAAGTGGTTTTTTCAACACTAACACAAGTGTGAAAAGTGGTTTTTCAACACTAACACAAGTGCGAAAAGTGTTTTTTCCACACTAATACAAGTGCAAAAGTGGTTTCCTGCACCAACACAAGTGCGAAAAGTGGTTTTTCAACACTAACATAAGTGCGAAAAGTGGTTTTTCAACACTAACACAAGTGCGAAAAGTGGTTTTTCAACACTATCACAAGTGCAAAAAGTGTTTTTTCCACACTAATACAAGTGCAAAAGTGGTTTCCTGCACCAACACAAGTGCGAAAAGTGGTTTTTCAACACTAACACAAGTGCAAAAAGTGGTTTTTCAACACTAACACAAGTGCGAAAAGTGTTTTTTCCACACTAATACAAGTGCAAATGTGGTTTCCTGCACCAACACAAGTGCGAAAAGTAGTTTTTCAACACTAACACAATTGCGAAAAGTGGTTTTTCAACACTAACACAAGTGCGAAAAGTGGTTTTTCAACACTATCACAAGTGCAAAAAGTGTTTTTTCCACACTAATGCAAGTGCAAAAGTGGTTTCCTGCACCAACACAAGTGCGAAAAGTGGTTTTTTAACACTAACACAAGTGCGAAAAGTGGTTTTTCAACACTAACACAAGTGCGAAAAGTGGTTTTTCAACACTATCACAAGTGCAAAAAGTGTTTTTTCCACACTAATACAAGTGCAAAAGTGGTTTCCTGCACCAACACAAGTGCGAAAAGTGGTTTTTCAACACTAACACAAGTGCGAAAAGTGGTTTTTCAACACTAACACAAGTGCGAAAAGTGGTTTTTCCACACTAATACAAGTGCAAAAGTGGTTTACTGCACCAACACAAGTGCGAAAAGTGGTTTTTCAACACTAACACAAGTGCGAAAAGTGGTTTTTCAACACTAACACAAGTGCGAAAAGTGGTTTTTCAACACTATCACAAGTGCAAAAAGTGTTTTTTCCACACTAATACAAGTGCAAAAGTGGTTTCCTGCACCAACACAAGTGCGAAAAGTGATTTTTCAACACTTACACAAGTGCGAAAAGTGGTTTTTCAACACTAACACAAGTGCGAAAAGTGTTTTTTCCACACTAATACAAGTGCAAAAGTGGTTTCCTGCACCAACACAAGTGCGAAAAGTAGTTTTTAAACACTAACACAAGTGCGAAAAGTGGTTTTTCAACACTAACACAAGTGCGAAAAGTGGTTTTTCAACACGATCACAAGTGCAAAAAGTGTTTTTTCCACACTAATACAAGTGCAAAAGTGGTTTCCTGCACCAACACAAGTGTGAAAAGTGGTTTTTCAACACTAACACAAGTGCGAAAAGTGGTTTTTCAACACTAACACAAGTGCGAAAAGTGGTTTTTCCACACTAATACAAGTGCAAAAGTGGTTTACTGCACCAACACAAGTGCGAAAAGTGGTTTTTCAACACTAACACAAGTGCGAAAAGTGGTTTTTCAACACTATCACAAGTGCAAAAAGTGTTTTTTCTACACTAATACAAGTGCAAAAGTGGTTTCCTGCACCAAAACAAGTGCGAAAAGTGGTTTTTCAACACTAACACAAGTGCGAAAAGTGGTTTTTCAACACTAACACAAGTGCGAAAAGTGGTTTTTCCACACTAATACAAGTGCAAAAGTGGTTTCCTGCACCAACACAAGTGCGAAAAGTGGTTTTTCAACACTAACACAAGTGCGAAAAGTGGTTTTTCAACACTATCACAAGTGCAAAAAGTGTTTTTTCCACACCAATACAAGTGCAAAAGTGGTTTCCTGCACCAACACAAGTGCGAAAAGTGGTTTTTCAACACTAACACAAGTGCGAAAAGTGGTTTTTCAACACTATCACAAGTGCAAAAAGTGTTTTTTCCAAACTAATACAAGTGCAAGAGTGGTTTCCTGCACCAACACAAGTGTGAAAAGTGGTTTTTCAACACTAACACAAGTGCGAAAAGTGCTTTTTCAACACTAACACAAGTGCAAAAAGTGGTTTTTCAACACTATCCCAAGTGCAAAAGTGGTTTCCTGCACCAACACAAGTGCGAAAAGTGGTTTTTCAACACTAACACAAGTGCGAAAAGTGGTTTTTCAACACTAACACAAGTGCGAAAAGTGGTTTTACCACACTAATACAAGTGCAAAAGTGGTTTACTGCACCAACACAAGTGCGAAAAGTGGTTTTTCAACACTAACACAAGTGCGAAAAGTGGTTTTTCAACACTATCACAAGTGCAAAAAGTGTTTTTTCTACACTAATACAAGTGCAAAAGTGGTTTCCTGCACCAACACAAGTGTGAAAAGTGGTTTTTCAACACTAACACAAGTGCGAAAAGTGGTTTTTCAACACTAACACAAGTGCGAAAAGTGGTTTTTCCACACTAATACAAGTGCAAAAGTGGTTTCCTGCACCAACACAAGTGCGAAAAGTGGTTTTTCAACACTAACACAAGTGCGAAAAGTGGTTTTTCAACACTATCACAAGTGCAAAAAGTGTTTTTTCCACACCAATACAAGTGCAAAAGTGGTTTCCTGCACCAACACAAGTGCGAAAAGTGGTTTTTCAACACTAACACAAGTGCGAAAAGTGGTTTTTCAACACTATCACAAGTGCAAAAAGTGTTTTTTCCAAACTAATACAAGTGCAAGAGTGGTTTCCTGCACCAACACAAGTGTGAAAAGTGGTTTTTCAACACTAACACAAGTGCGAAAAGTGCTTTTCAACACTAACACAAGTGCAAAAAGTGGTTTTTCAACACTATCACAAGTGCAAAAAGTGTTTTTTCCACACTAATACAAGTGCAAAAGTGGTTTCCTGCACCAACACAAGTGCGAAAAGTGGTTTTTCAACACTAACACAAGTGTGAAAAGTGGTTTTTCAACACTAACACAAGTGCGAAAAGTGGTTTTCCACACTAATACAAGTGCAAAAGTGGTTTCCTGCACCAACACAAGTGCGAAAAGTGGTTTTTCAACACTAACACAAGTGCGAAAAGTGGTTTTTCAACACTATCACAAGTGCAAAATGTGTTTTTTCCACACTAATACAAGTGCAAAAGTGGTTTCCTGCACCAACACAAGTGCGAAAAGTGGTTTTTCAACACTAACACAAGTGTGAAAAGTGGTTTTTCAACACTATCACAAGTGCAAAAAGTGTTTTTTCCACACTAATACAAGTGCAAAAGTGGTTTCCTGCACCAACACAAGTGCGAAAAGTGGTTTTTCAACACTAACACAGGTGCTAGAAGTGGTTTTTCAACACTAACACAAGTGCGAAAAGTGGTTTTTCCACACTATCACAAGTGCAAAAAGTGTTTTTTCCACACTAATACAAGTGCAAAAGTGGTTTCCTGCACCAACACAAGTGCGAAAAGTGGTTTTTCAACACTAACACAAGTGCGAAAAGTGGTTTTTCAACACTAACACAAGTGCGAAAAGTGGTTTTTCAACACTATCACAAGTGCAAAAAGTGTTTTTTCCACACTAATACAAGTGCAAAAGTGGTTTCCTGCACCAACACAAGTGCGAAAAGTGGTTTTTCAACACTAACACAAGTGCGAAAAGTGTTTTTTCCACACTAATACAAGTGCGAAAAGTGGTTTTTTCCACACTAATACAAGTGCAAAAGTGGTTTCCTGCACCAACACAAGTGCGAAAAGTGGTTTTTCAACACTAACACAAGTGCGAAAAGTGGTTTTTCAACACTATCACAAGTGCAAAAAGTGTTTTTTCCACACTAATACAAGTGCAAAAGTGGTTTCCTGCACCAACACAAGTGCGAAAAGTGGTTTTTCAACACTAACACAAGTGCGAAAAGTGGTTTTTCAACACTATCACAAGTGCAAAAAGTGTTTTTTCCACACTAATGCAAGTGCAAAAGTCGTTTCCTGCACCAACACAAGTGCGAAAAGTGGTTTTTCAACACTAACACAAGGGCGAAAAGTGGTTTTTCAACACTAACACAAGTGCAAAAAGTGGTTTTTCAACAATAACACAAGTGCGAAAAGTGTTTTTTCCACACTAATACAAGTGCAAAAGTGGTTTACTGCACCAACACAAGTGCGAAAAGTGGTTTTTCAACACTAACACAAGTGCGAAAAGTGGTTTTTCAACACTAACACAAGTGCGAAAAGTGGTTTTTCAACACTATCACAAGTGCAAAAAGTGTTTTTTCCACACTAATACAAGTGCAAAAGTGGTTTCCTGCACCAACACAAGTGCGAAAAGTGGTTTTTCAACACTAACACAAGTGCGAAAAGTGGTTTTTCAACACTAACACAAGTGCGAAAAGTGTTTTTTCCACACTAATACAAGTGCAAAAGTGGTTTACTGCACCAACACAAGTGCGAAAAGTGGTTTTTCAACACTAACACAAGTGCGAAAAGTGGTTTTTCAACACTATCACAAGTGCAAAAAGTGTTTTTTCTACACTAATACAAGTGCAAAAGTGGTTTCCTGCACCAAAACAAGTGCGAAAAGTGGTTTTTCAACACTAACACAAGTGCGAAAAGTGGTTTTTCAACACTAACACAAGTGCGAAAAGTGGTTTTTCCACACTAATACAAGTGCAAAAGTGGTTTCCTGCACCAACACAAGTGCGAAAAGTGGTTTTTCAACACTAACACAAGTGCGAAAAGTGGTTTTTCAACACTATCACAAGTGCAAAAAGTGTTTTTTCCACACCAATACAAGTGCAAAAGTGGTTTCCTGCACCAACACAAGTGCGAAAAGTGGTTTTTCAACACTAACACAAGTGCGAAAAGTGGTTTTTCAACACTATCACAAGTGCAAAAAGTGTTTTTTCCAAACTAATACAAGTGCAAGAGTGGTTTCCTGCACCAACACAAGTGTGAAAAGTGGTTTTTCAACACTAACACAAGTGCGAAAAGTGCTTTTTCAACACTAACACAAGTGCAAAAAGTGGTTTTTCAACACTATCCCAAGTGCAAAAAGTGTTTTTTCCACACTAATACAAGTGCAAAAGTGGTTTCCTGCACCAACACAAGTGCGAAAAGTGGTTTTTCAACACTAACACAAGTGCGAAAAGTGGTTTTTCAACACTATCACAAGTGCAAAAAGTGTTTTTTCCACACTAATACAAGCGCAAAAGTGGTTTCCTGCACCAACACAAGTGCGAAAAGTGGTTTTTCAACACTAACACAAGTGCGAAAAGTGGTTTTTCAACACTAACACAAGTGCAAAAAGTGGTTTTTCAACAATAACACAAGTGCGAAAAGTGTTTTTTCCACACTAATACAAGTGCAAAAGTGGTTTACTGCACCAACACCAGTGCGAAAAGTGGTTTTTCAGCACCAACACAAGTGCGAAAAGTGGTTTTTCAACACTATCACAAGTGCAAAAAGTGTTTTTTCCACACTAATACAAGCGCAAAAGTGGTTTCCTGCACCAACACAAGTGCGAAAAGTGGTTTTTCAACACTAACACAAGTGCGAAAAGTGGTTTTTCAACACTAACACAAGTGCGAAAAGTGGTTTTTCAACACTATCACAAGTGCAAAACGTGTTTTTTCCACACTAATACAAGTGCAAAAGTGGTTTCCTGCACCAACACAAGTGCGAAAAGTGGTTTTTCAACACTAACACAAGTGCGAAAAGTGGTTTTTCAACACTAACACAAGTGCGAAAAGTGGTTTTTCAACACTATCACAAGTGCAAAAAGTGTTTTTTCCACACTAATACAAGTGCAAAAGTGGTTTCCTGCACCAACACAAGTGCGAAAAGTGGTTTTTCAACACTAACACAAGTGCGAAAAGTGGTTTTTCAACACTATCACAAGTGCAAAACGTGTTTTTTCCACACTAATACAAGTGCAAAAGTGGTTTCCTGCACCAACACAAGTGCGAAAAGTGGTTTTTCAACACTAACACAAGTGCGAAAAGTGCTTTTCAACACTAACACAAGTGCAAAAAGTGGTTTTTCAACACTATCACAAGTGCAAAAAGTGTTTTTTCCACACTAATACAAGTGCAAAAGTGGTTTCCTGCACCAACACAAGTGCGAAAAGTGGTTTTTCAACACTAACACAAGTGCGAAAAGTGGTTTTTCAACACTAACACAAGTGCGAAAAGTGGTTTTTCAACACTATCACAAGTGCAAAAAGTGTTTTTTCCACACTAATACAAGTGCAAAAGTGGTTTCCTGCACCAACACAAGTGCGAAAAGTGGTTTTTCAACACTAACACAGTTGCGAAAAGTGTTTTTCCACACTAATACAAGTGCGAAAAGTGGTTTTTCCACACTAATACAAGTGCAAAAGTGGTTTCCTGCACCAACACAAGTGCGAAAAGTGGTTTTTCAACACTAACACAAGTGCGAAAAGTGGTTTTTCAACACTAACACAAGTGCAAAAAGTGGTTTTTCAACAATAACACAAGTGCGAAAAGTGTTTTTTCCACACTAATACAAGTGCAAAAGTGGTTTACTGCACCAACACAAGTGCGAAAAGTGGTTTTTCAACACTAACACAAGTGCGAAAAGTAGTTTTTCAACACTAACACAAGTGCGAAAAGTGGTTTTTCCACACTAATGCAAGTGCAAAAGTGGTTTCCTGCACCAACACAAGTGCAAAAAGTGGTTTTTCAACACTAACACAAGGGCGAAAAGTGGTTTTTCAACACTAACACAAGTGCAAAAAGTGGTTTTTCAACAATAACACAAGTGCGAAAAGTGTTTTTTCCACACTAATACAAGTGCAAAAGTGGTTTACTGCACCAACACAAGTGCGAAAAGTGGTTTTTCAACACTAACACAAGTGCGAAAAGTGGTTTTTCAACACTAACACAAGTGCGAAAAGTGGTTTTTCCACACTAATACAAGTGCAAAAGTGGTTTACTGCACCAACACAAGTGCGAAAAGTGGTTTTTCAACACTAACACAAGGGCGAAAAGTGGTTTTTCAACACTAACACAAGTGCGAAAAGTGGTTTTTCAACACTAACACAAGGGCGAAAAGTGGTTTTTCAACACTAACACAAGTGCAAAAAGTGGTTTTTCAACAATAACACAAGTGCGAAAAGTGTTTTTTCCACACTAATACAAGTGCAAAAGTGGTTTACTGCACCAACACAAGTGCGAAAAGTGGTTTTTCAACACTAACACAAGTGCGAAAAGTGGGTTTTCAACACTAACACAAGTGCGAAAAGTCGTTTTTCAACACTATCACAAGTGCAAAAAGTGTTTTTTCCACACTAATACAAGTGCAAAAGTGGTTTCCTGCACCAACACAAGTGCGAAAAGTGGTTTTTCAACACTAACACAAGTGCGAAAAGTGGTTTTTCAACACTAACACAAGTGCGAAAAGTGGTTTTACCACACTAATACAAGTGCAAAAGTGGTTTACTGCACCAACACAAGTGCGAAAAGTGGTTTTTCAACACTAACACAAGTGCGAAAAGTGGTTTTTCAACACTATCACAAGTGCAAGAAGTGTTTTTTCTACACTAATACAAGTGCAAAAGTGGTTTCCTGCACCAACACAAGTGTGAAAAGTGGTTTTTCAACACTAACACAAGTGCGAAAAGTGGTTTTTCAACACTAACACAAGTGCGAAAAGTGGTTTTTCCACACTAATACAAGTGCAAAAGTGGTTTCCTGCACCAACACAAGTGCGAAAAGTGGTTTTTCAACACTAACACAAGTGCGAAAAGTGGTTTTTCAACACTATCACAAGTGCAAAAAGTGTTTTTTCCACACCAATACAAGTGCAAAAGTGGTTTCCTGCACCAACACAAGTGCGAAAAGTGGTTTTTCAACACTAACACAAGTGCGAAAAGTGGTTTTTCAACACTATCACAAGTGCAAAAAGTGTTTTTTCCAAATTAATACAAGTGCAAGAGTGGTTTCCTGCACCAACACAAGTGTGAAAAGTGGTTTTTCAACACTAACACAAGTGCGAAAAGTGCTTTTCAACACTAACACAAGTGCAAAAAGTGGTTTTTCAACACTATCACAAGTGCAAAAAGTGTTTTTTCCACACTAATACAAGTGCAAAAGTGGTTTCCTGCACCAACACAAGTGCGAAAAGTGGTTTTTCAACACTAACACAAGTGTGAAAAGTGGTTTTTCAACACTAACACAAGTGCGAAAAGTGGTTTTCCACACTAATACAAGTGCAAAAGTGGTTTCCTGCACCAACACAAGTGCGAAAAGTGGTTTTTCAACACTAACACAAGTGCGAAAAGTGGTTTTTCAACACTATCACAAGTGCAAAATGTGTTTTTTCCACACTAATACAAGTGCAAAAGTGGTTTCCTGCACCAACACAAGTGCGAAAAGTGGTTTTTCAACACTAACACAAGTGTGAAAAGTGGTTTTTCAACACTATCACAAGTGCAAAAAGTGTTTTTTCCACACTAATACAAGTGCAAAAGTGGTTTCCTGCACCAACACAAGTGCGAAAAGTGGTTTTTCAACACTAACACAGGTGCTAGAAGTGGTTTTTCAACACTAACACAAGTGCGAAAAGTGGTTTTCCACACTATCACAAGTGCAAAAAGTGTTTTTTCCACACTAATACAAGTGCAAAAGTGGTTTCCTGCACCAACACAAGTGCGAAAAGTGGTTTTTCAACACTAACACAAGTGCGAAAAGTGGTTTTTCAACACTAACACAAGTGCGAAAAGTGGTTTTTCAACACTATCACAAGTGCAAAAAGTGTTTTTTCCACACTAATACAAGTGCAAAAGTGGTTTCCTGCACCAACACAAGTGCGAAAAGTGGTTTTTCAACACTAACACAAGTGCGAAAAGTGTTTTTTCCACACTAATACAAGTGCGAAAAGTGGTTTTTCCACACTAATACAAGTGCAAAAGTGGTTTCCTGCACCAACACAAGTGCGAAAAGTGGTTTTTCAACACTAACACAAGTGCGAAAAGTGGTTTTTCAACACTATCACAAGTGCAAAAAGTGTTTTTTCCACACTAATACAAGTGCAAAAGTGGTTTCCTGCACCAACACAAGTGCGAAATGTGGTTTTTCAACACTAACACAAGTGCGAAAAGTGGTTTTTCAACACTATCACAAGTGCAAAAAGTGTTTTTTCCACACTAATGCAAGTGCAAAAGTCGTTTCCTGCACCAACACAAGTGCGAAAAGTGGTTTTTCAACACTAACACAAGGGCGAAAAGTGGTTTTTCAACACTAACACAAGTGCAAAAAGTGGTTTTTCAACAATAACACAAGTGCGAAAAGTGTTTTTTCCACACTAATACAAGTGCAAAAGTGGTTTACTGCACCAACACAAGTGCGAAAAGTGGTTTTTCAACACTAACACAAGTGCGAAAAGTGGTTTTTCAACACTAACACAAGTGCGAAAAGTGGTTTTTCAACACTATCACAAGTGCAAAAAGTGTTTTTTCCACACTAATACAAGTGCAAAAGTGGTTTCCTGCACCAACACAAGTGCGAAAAGTGGTTTTTCAACACTAACACAAGTGCGAAAAGTGATTTTTCAACACTAACACAAGTGCGAAAAGTGGTTTTTCCACACTAATACAAGTGCAAAAGTGGTTTACTGCACCAACACAAGTGCGAAAAGTGGTTTTTCAACACTAACACAAGTGCGAAAAGTGGTTTTTCAACACTATCACACGTGCAAAAAGTGTTTTTTCTACACTAATACAAGTGCAAAAGTGGTTTCCTGCACCAAAACAAGTGCGAAAATAGGTTTTTCAACACTAACACAAGTGCGAAAAGTGGTTTTTCAACACTAACACAAGTGCGAAAAGTGGTTTTTCCACACTAATACAAGTGCAAAAGTGGTTTCCTGCACCAACACAAGTGCGAAAAGTGGTTTTTCAACACTAACACAAGTGCGAAAAGTGGTTTTTCAACACTATCACAAGTGCAAAAAGTGTTTTTTCCACACCAATACAAGTGCAAAAGTGGTTTCCTGCACCAACACAAGTGCGAAAAGTGGTTTTTCAACACTAACACAAGTGCGAAAAGTGGTTTTTCAACACTATCACAAGTGCAAAAAGTGTTTTTTCCAAACTAATACAAGTGCAAGAGTGGTTTCCTGCACCAACACAAGTGTGAAAAGTGGTTTTTCAACACTAACACAAGTGCGAAAAGTGCTTTTTCAACACTAACACAAGTGCAAAAAGTGGTTTTTCAACACTATCACAAGTGCAAAAAGTGTTTTTTCCACACTAATACAAGTGCAAAAGTGGTTTCCTGCACCAACACAAGTGCGAAAAGTGGTTTTTCAACACTAACACAAGTGCGAAAAGTGGTTTTTCAACACTATCACAAGTGCAAAAAGTGTTTTTTCCACACTAATACAAGCGCAAAAGTGGTTTCCTGCACCAACACAAGTGCGAAAAGTGGTTTTTCAACACTAACACAAGTGCGAAAAGTGGTTTTTCAACACTAACACAAGTGCAAAAAGTGGTTTTTCAACAATAACACAAGTGCAAAAAGTGTTTTTTCCACACTAATACAAGTGCAAAAGTGGTTTCCTGCACCAACACAAGTGCGAAAAGTGGTTTTTCAACACTAACAGAAGTGCGAAAAGTGGTTTTTCAACACTAACACAAGTGCGAAAAGTGGTTTTTCAACACTAACACAAGTGCGAAAAGTGGTTTTTCAACACTATCACAAGTGCAAAATGTGTTTTTTCCACACTAATACAAGTGCAAAAGTGGTTTCCTGCACCAACACAAGTGCGAAAAGTGGTTTTTCAACACTAACACAAGTGTGAAAAGTGGTTTTTCAACACTATCACAAGTGCAAAAAGTGTTTTTTCCACACTAATACAAGTGCAAAAGTGGTTTCCTGCACCAACACAAGTGCGAAAAGTGGTTTTTCAACACTAACACAGGTGCTAGAAGTGGTTTTTCAACACTAACACAAGTGCGAAAAGTGGTTTTTCCACACTATCACAAGTGCAAAAAGTGTTTTTTCCACACTAATACAAGTGCAAAAGTGGTTTCCTGCACCAACACAAGTGCGAAAAGTGGTTTTTCAACACTAACACAAGTGCGAAAAGTGGTTTTTCAACACTAACACAAGTGCGAAAAGTGGTTTTTCAACACTATCACAAGTGCAAAAAGTGTTTTTTCCACACTAATACAAGTGCAAAAGTGGTTTCCTGCACCAACACAAGTGCGAAAAGTGGTTTTTCAACACTAACACAGGTGCTAGAAGTGGTTTTTCAACACTAACACAAGTGCGAAAAGTGGTTTTTCCACACTATCACAAGTGCAAAAAGTGTTTTTTCCACACTAATACAAGTGCAAGAGTGGTTTCCTGCACCAACACAAGTGTGAAAAGTGGTTTTTCAACACTAACACAAGTGCGAAAAGTGCTTTTTCAACACTAACACAAGTGCAAAAAGTGGTTTTTCAACACTATCACAAGTGCAAAAAGTGTTTTTTCCACACTAATACAAGTGCAAAAGTGGTTTCCTGCACCAACACAAGTGCGAAAAGTGGTTTTTCAACACTAACACAAGTGCGAAAAGTGGTTTTTCAACACTATCACAAGTGCAAAAAGTGTTTTTTCCACACTAATACAAGCGCAAAAGTGGTTTCCTGCACCAACACAAGTGCGAAAAGTGGTTTTTCAACACTAACACAAGTGCGAAAAGTGGTTTTTCAACACTAACACAAGTGCAAAAAGTGGTTTTTCAACAATAACACAAGTGCAAAAAGTGTTTTTTCCACACTAATACAAGTGCAAAAGTGGTTTCCTGCACCAACACAAGTGCGAAAAGTGGTTTTTCAACACTAACAGAAGTGCGAAAAGTGGTTTTTCAACACTAACACAAGTGCGAAAAGTGGTTTTTCAACACTAACACAAGTGCGAAAAGTGGTTTTTCAACACTATCACAAGTGCAAAATGTGTTTTTTCCACACTAATACAAGTGCAAAAGTGGTTTCCTGCACCAACACAAGTGCGAAAAGTGGTTTTTCAACACTAACACAAGTGTGAAAAGTGGTTTTTCAACACTATCACAAGTGCAAAAAGTGTTTTTTCCACACTAATACAAGTGCAAAAGTGGTTTCCTGCACCAACACAAGTGCGATAAGTGGTTTTTCAACACTAACACAGGTGCTAGAAGTGGTTTTTCAACACTAACACAAGTGCGAAAAGTGGTTTTTCCACACTATCACAAGTGCAAAAAGTGTTTTTTCCACACTAATACAAGTGCAAAAGTGGTTTCCTGCACCAACACAAGTGCGAAAAGTGGTTTTTCAACACTAACACAAGTGCGAAAAGTGGTTTTTCAACACTAACACAAGTGCGAAAAGTGGTTTTTCAACACTATCACAAGTGCAAAAAGTGTTTTTTCCACACTAATACAAGTGCAAAAGTGGTTTCCTGCACCAACACAAGTGCGAAAAGTGGTTTTTCAACACTAACACAAGTGCGAAAAGTGTTTTTTCCACACTAATACAAGTGCGAAAAGTGGTTTTTTCCACACTAATACAAGTGCAAAAGTGGTTTCCTGCACCAACACAAGTGCGAAAAGTGGTTTTTCAACACTAACACAAGTGCGAAAAGTGGTTTTTCAACACTATCACAAGTGCAAAAAGTGTTTTTTCCACACTAATACAAGTGCAAAAGTGGTTTCCTGCACCAACACAAGTGCGAAATGTGGTTTTTCAACACTAACACAAGTGCGAAAAGTGGTTTTTCAACACTATCACAAGTGCAAAAAGTGTTTTTTCCACACTAATGCAAGTGCAAAAGTCGTTTCCTGCACCAACACAAGTGCGAAAAGTGGTTTTTCAACACTAACACAAGGGCGAAAAGTGGTTTTTCAACACTAACACAAGTGCAAAAAGTGGTTTTTCAACAATAACACAAGTGCGAAAAGTGTTTTTTCCACACTAATACAAGTGCAAAAGTGGTTTACTGCACCAACACAAGTGCGAAAAGTGGTTTTTCAACACTAACACAAGTGCGAAAAGTGGTTTTTCAACACTAACACAAGTGCGAAAAGTGGTTTTTCAACACTATCACAAGTGCAAAAAGTGTTTTTTCCACACTAATACAAGTGCAAAAGTGGTTTCCTGCACCAACACAAGTGCGAAAAGTGGTTTTTCAACACTAACACAAGTGCGAAAAGTGATTTTTCAACACTAACACAAGTGCGAAAAGTGGTTTTTCCACACTAATACAAGTGCAAAAGTGGTTTACTGCACCAACACAAGTGCGAAAAGTGGTTTTTCAACACTAACACAAGTGCGAAAAGTGGTTTTTCAACACTATCACAAGTGCAAAAAGTGTTTTTTCTACACTAATACAAGTGCAAAAGTGGTTTCCTGCACCAAAACAAGTGCGAAAATAGGTTTTTCAACACTAACACAAGTGCGAAAAGTGGTTTTTCAACACTAACACAAGTGCGAAAAGTGGTTTTTCCACACTAATACAAGTGCAAAAGTGGTTTCCTGCACCAACACAAGTGCGAAAAGTGGTTTTTCAACACTAACACAAGTGCGAAAAGTGGTTTTTCAACACTATCACAAGTGCAAAAAGTGTTTTTTCCACACCAATACAAGTGCAAAAGTGGTTTCCTGCACCAACACAAGTGCGAAAAGTGGTTTTTCAACACTAACACAAGTGCGAAAAGTGGTTTTTCAACACTATCACAAGTGCAAAAAGTGTTTTTTCCAAACTAATACAAGTGCAAGAGTGGTTTCCTGCACCAACACAAGTGTGAAAAGTGGTTTTTCAACACTAACACAAGTGCGAAAAGTGCTTTTTCAACACTAACACAAGTGCAAAAAGTGGTTTTTCAACACTATCACAAGTGCAAAAAGTGTTTTTTCCACACTAATACAAGTGCAAAAGTGGTTTCCTGCACCAACACAAGTGCGAAAAGTGGTTTTTCAACACTAACACAAGTGCGAAAAGTGGTTTTTCAACACTATCACAAGTGCAAAAAGTGTTTTTTCCACACTAATACAAGCGCAAAAGTGGTTTCCTGCACCAACACAAGTGCGAAAAGTGGTTTTTCAACACTAACACAAGTGCGAAAAGTGGTTTTTCAACACTAACACAAGTGCAAAAAGTGGTTTTTCAACAATAACACAAGTGCAAAAAGTGTTTTTTCCACACTAATACAAGTGCAAAAGTGGTTTCCTGCACCAACACAAGTGCGAAAAGTGGTTTTTCAACACTAACAGAAGTGCGAAAAGTGGTTTTTCAACACTAACACAAGTGCGAAAAGTGGTTTTTCAACACTAACACAAGTGCGAAAAGTGGTTTTTCAACAGTAACACAAGTGCAAAAAGTGGTTTTTCCACACTAATATAAGTGCAAAAGTGGTTTCCTGCACCAACACAAGTGCGAAAAGTGGTTTTACAACACTAAAACAAGTGCGAAAATTGGTTTTTCAACACTATCACAAGTGCAAAAAGTGGTTTTTCCACACTAATACAAGTGCAAAAAGTGTTTTTTCCACACTAATACAAGCGCAAAAGTGGTTTCCTGCACCAACACAAGTGCGAAAAGTAGTTTTTCAACACTAATACAAGTGCGAAAAGTGGTTTTTCAACACTAACACAAGTGCGAAAAGTGGTTTTTCAACACTATCACAAGTGCAAAAAGTGTTTTTTCCACACTAATACAAGTGCAAAAGTGGTTTCCTGCACCAACACAAGTGCGAAAAGTGGTTTTTCAACACTAACACAAGTGCGAAAAGTGGTTTTTCAACACTAACACAAGTGCGAAAAGTGGTTTTTCAACACTATCACAAGTGCAAAAAGTGTTTTTTCCACACTAATACAAGTGCAAAAGTGGTTTCCTGCACCAACACAAGTGCGAAAAGTGTTTTTTCAACACTAACACAAGTGCGAAAAGTGGTTTTTCAACACTAACACAAGTGCGAAAAGTGGTTTTTCCACACTAATACAAGTGCAAAAGTGGTTTCCTGCACCAACACAAGTGCGAAAAGTGGTTTTTCAACACTAACACAAGTGCGAAAAGTGGTTTTTCAACACTATCACAAGTGCAAAAAGTGTTTTTTCCACACTCATACAAGTGCAAAAGTGGTTTCCTGCACCAACACAAGTGCGAAAAGTGGTTTTTCAACACTAACACAAGTGCGAAAAGTGGTTTTTCAACACTATCACAAGTGCAAAAAGTGTTTTTTCCACACTAATACAAGTGCAAAAGTGGTTTCCTGCACCAACACAAGTGCGATAAGTGGTTTTTCAACACTAACACAAGTGCGAAAAGTGGTTTTTCAACACTAACACAAGTGCGAAAAGTGGTTTTTCAACACCAACACAAGTGCGAAAAGTGTTTTTTCCACACTAATACAAGTGCAAAAGTGGTTTCCTGCACCAACGCAAGTGCGAAAAGTGTTTTTTCAACACTAACACAAGTGCGAAAAGTGGTTTTTCAACACTAACACAAGTGCGAAAAGTGGTTTTTCAACACTATCACAAGTGCAAAAAGTGTTTTTTCCACACTAATACAAGTGCAAAAGTGGTTTCCTGCACCAACACAAGTGCGAAAAGTGGTTTTTCAACACTAACACAAGTGCGAAAAGTGGTTTTTCCACACTAATACAAGTGCAAAAGTGGTTTCCTGCACCAACACAAGTGCGAAAAGTGGTTTTTCAACACTAACACAAGTGCGAAAAGTGGTTTTTCAACACTAACACAAGTGCGAAAAGTGGTTTTTCAACACTATCACAAGTGCAAAAAGTGTTTTTTCCACACTAATACAAGTGCAAAAGTGGTTTCCTGCACCAACACAAGTGCGAAAAGTGGTTTTTCAACACTAACACAAGTGCGAAAAGTGGTTTTTCAACACTAACACAAGTGCGAAAAGTGGTTTTCCACACTAATACAAGTGCAAAAGTGGTTTCCTGCACCAACACAAGTGCAAAAAGTGGTTTTTCAACACTAACACAAGTGCGAAAAGTGGTTTTTCAACACTATCACAAGTGCAAAATGTGTTTTTTCCACACTAATACAAGTGCAAAAGTGGTTTCCTGCACCAACACAAGTGCGAAAAGTGGTTTTTCAACACTAACACCAGTGCGAAAAGTGGTTTTTCAACACTAACACAAGTGCGAAAAGTGTTTTTTCCACACTAATACAAGTGCAAAAGTGGTTTCCTGCACCAACACAAGTGCGAAAAGTGGTTTTTCAACACTAACACAAGTGCGAAAAGTGGTTTTTCAACACTATCACAAGTGCAAAAAGTGTTTTTTCCACACTAATACAAGTGCAAAAGTGGTTTCCTGCACCAACACAAGTGCGAAAAGTGGTTTTTCAACACTAACACAAGTGCTAAAAGTGGTTTTTCAACACTAACACAAGTGCGAAAAGTGGTTTTTCAACACTATCACAAGTGCAAAAAGTGTTTTTTCCACACTAATACAAGTGCAAAAGTGGTTTCCTGCACCAACACAAGTGCGAAAAGTGGTTTTTCAACACTAACACAAGTGCGAAAAGTGGTTTTTCAACACTAACACAAGTGCGAAAAGTGGTTTTTCAACACTATCACAAGTGCAAAAAGTGTTTTTTCCACACTAATACAAGTGCAAAAGTGGTTTCCTGCACCAACACAAGTGCGAAAAGTGGTTTTTCAACACTAAGACAAGTGCGAAAAGTGTTTTTTCCACACTAATACAAGTGCGAAAAGTGGTTTTTCAACACTATCACAAGTGCAAAAAGTGTTTTTTCCACACTAATACAAGTGCAAAAGTGGTTTCCTGCACCAACACAAGTGCGAAAAGTGGTTTTTCAACACTAACACAAGTGCGAAAAGTGTTTTTTCAACACTATCACAAGTGCAAAAAGTGTTTTTTCCACACTAATGCAAGTGCAAAAGTGGTTTCCTGCACCAACACAAGTGCGAAAAGTGGTTTTTCAACACTAACACAAGGGCGAAAAGTGGTTTTTCAACACTAACACAAGTGCGAAAAGTGGTTTTTCAACACTAACACAAGTGCGAAAAGTGGTTTTTCCACACTAATACAAGTGCAAAAGTGGTTTCCTGCACCAACACAAGTGCGAAAAGTGGTTTTTCAACACTAACACAAGTGCGAAAAGTGGTTTTTCAACACTAACACAAGTGCGAAAAGTGGTTTTTCCACACTAATACAAGTGCAAAAGTGGTTTTTCAACACTAACACAAGTGCGAAAAGTGGTTTTTCAACACTATCACAAGTGCAAAAAGTGTTTTTTCCACACCAATACAAGTGCAAAAGTGGTTTCCTGCACCAACACAAGTGCGAAAAGTGGTTTTTCAACACTAACACAAGTGCGAAAAGTGGTTTTTCAACACTATCACAAGTGCAAAAAGTGTTTTTTCCAAACTAATACAAGTGCAAGAGTGGTTTCCTGCACCAACACAAGTGTGAAAAGTGGTTTTTCAACACTAACACAAGTGCGAAAAGTGCTTTTCAACACTAACACAAGTGCAAAAAGTGGTTTTTCAACACTATCACAAGTGCAAAAAGTGTTTTTTCCACACTAATACAAGTGCAAAAGTGGTTTCCTGCACCAACACAAGTGCGAAAAGTGGTTTTTCAACACTAACACAAGTGCGAAAAGTGGTTTTTCAACACTATCACAAGTGCAAAAAGTGTTTTTTCCACACTAATACAAGTGCAAAAGTGGTTTCCTGCACCAACACAAGTGCGATAAGTGGTTTTTCAACACTAACACAAGTGCGAAAAGTGGTTTTTCAACACTAACACAAGTGCGAAAAGTGGTTTTTCAACACCAACACAAGTGCGAAAAGTGTTTTTTCCACACTAATACAAGTGCAAAAGTGGTTTCCTGCACCAACACAAGTGCGAAAAGTGTTCTTTCAACACTAACACAAGTGCGAAAAGTGGTTTTTCAACACTAACACAAGTGCGAAAAGTGGTTTTTCAACACTATCACAAGTGCAAAAAGTGTTTTTTCCACACTAATACAAGTGCAAAAGTGGTTTCCTGCACCAACACAAGTGCGAAAAGTGGTTTTTCAACACTAACACAAGTGCGAAAAGTGGTTTTTCCACACTAATACAAGTGCAAAAGTGGTTTCCTGCACCAACACAAGTGCGAAAAGTGGTTTTTCAACACTAACACAAGTGCGAAAAGTGGTTTTTCAACACTAACACAAGTGCGAAAAGTGGTTTTTCAACACTATCACAAGTGCAAAAAGTGTTTTTTCCACACTAATACAAGTGCAAAAGTGGTTTCCTGCACCAACACAAGTGCGAAAAGTGGTTTTTCAACACTAACACAAGTGCGAAAAGTGGTTTTTCAACACTATCACAAGTGCAAAAAGTGTTTTTTCCACACTAACACAAGTGCAAAAGTGGTTTCCTGCACCAACACAAGTGCGAAAAGTGGTTTTTCAACACTAAGACAAGTGCGAAAAGTGTTTTTTCCACACTAATACAAGTGCTAAAAGTGGTTTTTCAACACTAACACAAGTGCGAAAAGTGGTTTTTCAACACTATCACAAGTGCAAAAAGTGTTTTTTCCACACTAATACAAGTGCAAAAGTGGTTTCCTGCACCAACACAAGTGCGAAAAGTGGTTTTTCAACACTAAGACAAGTGCGAAAAGTGGTTTTTCAACACTAACACAAGTGCTAAAAGTGGTTTTTCAACACTAACACAAGTGTGAAAAGTGGTTTTTCAACACTATCACAAGTGCAAAAAGTGTTTTTTCCACACTAATACAAGTGCAAAAGTGGTTTCCTGCACCAACACAAGTGCGAAAAGTGGTTTTTCAACACTAACACAAGTGCGAAAAGTGGTTTTTCAACACTAACACAAGTGCGAAAAGTGGTTTTTCAACACTATCACAAGTGCAAAAAGTGTTTTTTCCACACTAATACAAGTGCAAAAGTGGTTTCCTGCACCAACACAAGTGCGAAAAGTGGTTTTTCAACACTAAGACAAGTGCGAAAAGTGTTTTTTCCACACTAATACAAGTGCGAAAAGTGGTTTTTCCACACTAATACAAGTGCAAAAGTGGTTTCCTGCACCAACACAAGTGCGAAAAGTGGTTTTTCAAAACTAACACAAGTGCGAAAAGTGGTTTTTCAACACTATCACAAGTGCAAAAAGTGTTTTTTCCACACTAATACAAGTGCAAAAGTGGTTTCCTGCACCAACACAAGTGCGAAAAGTGGTTTTTCAACACTAACACAAGTGCGAAAAGTGTTTTTTCAACACTATCACAAGTGCAAAAAGTGTTTTTTCCACACTAATGCAAGTGCAAAAGTGGTTTCCTGCACCAACACAAGTGCGAAAAGTGGTTTTTCAACACTAACACAAGGGCGAAAAGTGGTTTTTCAACACTAACACAAGTGCAAAAAGTGGTTTTTCAACAATAACACAAGTGCGAAAAGTGTTTTTTCCACACTAATACAAGTGCAAAAGTGGTTTACTGCACCAACACAAGTGTGAAAAGTGGTTTTTCAACACTAACACAAGTGCGAAAAGTGGTTTTTCAACACTAACACAAGTGCGAAAAGTGGTTTTTCAACACTATCACAAGTGCAAAAAGTGTTTTTTCCACACTAATACAAGTGCAAAAGTGGTTTCCTGCACCAACACAAGTGCGAAAAGTGGTTTTTCAACACTAACACAAGTGCGAAAAGTGGTTTTTCAACACTAACACAAGTGCGAAAAGTGGTTTTTCCACACTAATACAAGTGCAAAAGTGGTTTACTGCACCAACACAAGTGCGAAAAGTGGTTTTTCAACACTAACACAAGTGCGAAAAGTGGTTTTTCAACACTATCACAAGTGCAAAAAGTGTTTTTTCTACACTAATACAAGTGCAAAAGTGGTTTCCTGCACCAACACAAGTGCGAAAAGTGGTTTTTCAACACTAACACAAGTGCGAAAAGTGGTTTTTCAACACTAACACAAGTGCGAAAAGTGGTTTTTCCACACTAATACAAGTGCAAAAGTGGTTTCCTGCACCAACACAAGTGCGAAAAATGGTTTTTCAACACTAACGCAAGTGCGAAAAGTGGTTTTTCAACACTATCACAAGTGCAAAAAGTGTTTTTTCCACACCTATACAAGTGCAAAAGTGGTTTCCTGCACCAACACAAGTGCGAAAAGTGGTTTTTCAACACTAACACAAGTGCGAAAAGTGGTTTTTCAACACTATCACAAGTGCAAAAAGTGTTTTTTCCAAACTAATACAAGTGCAAGAGTGGTTTCCTGCACCAACACAAGTGTGAAAAGTGGTTTTTCAACACTAACACAAGTGCGAAAAGTGCTTTTCAACACTAACACAAGTGCAAAAAGTGGTTTTTCAACACTATCACAAGTGCAAAAAGTGTTTTTTCCACACTAATACAAGTGCAAAAGTGGTTTCCTGCACCAACACAAGTGCGAAAAGTGGTTTTTCAACACTAACACAAGTGCGAAAAGTGGTTTTTCAACACTAACACAAGTGCGAAAAGTGGTTTTTCAACACTATCACAAGTGCAAAAAGTGTTTTTTCCACACTAATACAAGTGCAAAAGTGGTTTCCTGCACCAACACAAGTGCGAAAAGTGGTTTTTCAACACTAACACAAGTGCGAAAAGTGTTTTTTCCACACTAATACAAGTGCGAAAAGTGGTTTTTCCACACTAATACAAGTGCAAAAGTGGTTTCCTGCACCAACACAAGTGCGAAAAGTGGTTTTTCAAAACTAACACAAGTGCGAAAAGTGGTTTTTCAACACTATCACAAGTGCAAAAAGTGTTTTTTCCACACTAATACAAGTGCAAAAGTGGTTTCCTGCACCAACACAAGTGCGAAAAGTGGTTTTTCAACACTAACACAAGTGCGAAAAGTGGTTTTTCAACACTATCACAAGTGCAAAAAGTGTTTTTTCCACACTAATGCAAGTGCAAAAGTGGTTTCCTGCACCAACACAAGTGCGAAAAGTGGTTTTTCAACACTAACACAAGGGCGAAAAGTGGTTTTTCAACACTAACACAAGTGCAAAAAGTGGTTTTTCAACAATAACACAAGTGCGAAAAGTGTTTTTTCCACACTAACACAAGTGCAAAAGTGGTTTCCTGCACCAACACAAGTGCGAAAAGTGGTTTTTCAACACTAAGCCAAGTGCGAAAAGTGTTTTTTCCACACTAATACAAGTGCTAAAAGTGGTTTTTCAACACTAACACAAGTGCGAAAAGTGGTTTTTCAACACTATCACAAGTGCAAAAAGTGTTTTTTCCACACTAATACAAGTGCAAAAGTGGTTTCCTGCACCAACACAAGTGCGAAAAGTGGTTTTTCAACACTAAGACAAGTGCGAAAAGTGGTTTTTCAACACTAACACAAGTGCTAAAAGTGGTTTTTCAACACTAACACAAGTGCGAAAAGTGGTTTTTCAACACTATCACAAGTGCAAAAAGTGTTTTTTCCACACTAATACAAGTGCAAAAGTGGTTTCCTGCACCAACACAAGTGCGAAAAGTGGTTTTTCAACACTAACACAAGTGCGAAAAGTGGTTTTTCAACACTAACACAAGTGCGAAAAGTGGTTTTTCAACACTATCACAAGTGCAAAAAGTGTTTTTTCCACACTAATACAAGTGCAAAAGTGGTTTCCTGCACCAACACAAGTGCGAAAAGTGGTTTTTCAACACTAAGACAAGTGCGAAAAGTGTTTTTTCCACACTAATACAAGTGCGAAAAGTGGTTTTTCCACACTAATACAAGTGCAAAAGTGGTTTCCTGCACCAACACAAGTGCGAAAAGTGGTTTTTCAAAACTAACACAAGTGCGAAAAGTGGTTTTTCAACACTATCACAAGTGCAAAAAGTGTTTTTTCCACACTAATACAAGTGCAAAAGTGGTTTCCTGCACCAACACAAGTGCGAAAAGTGGTTTTTCAACACTAACACAAGTGCGAAAAGTGTTTTTTCAACACTATCACAAGTGCAAAAAGTGTTTTTTCCACACTAATGCAAGTGCAAAAGTGGTTTCCTGCACCAACACAAGTGCGAAAAGTGGTTTTTCAACACTAACACAAGGGCGAAAAGTGGTTTTTCAACACTAACACAAGTGCAAAAAGTGGTTTTTCAACAATAACACAAGTGCGAAAAGTGTTTTTTCCACACTAATACAAGTGCAAAAGTGGTTTACTGCACCAACACAAGTGTGAAAAGTGGTTTTTCAACACTAACACAAGTGCGAAAAGTGGTTTTTCAACACTAACACAAGTGCGAAAAGTGGTTTTTCAACACTATCACAAGTGCAAAAAGTGTTTTTTCCACACTAATACAAGTGCAAAAGTGGTTTCCTGCACCAACACAAGTGCGAAAAGTGGTTTTTCAACACTAACACAAGTGCGAAAAGTGGTTTTTCAACACTAACACAAGTGCGAAAAGTGGTTTTTCCACACTAATACAAGTGCAAAAGTGGTTTACTGCACCAACACAAGTGCGAAAAGTGGTTTTTCAACACTAACACAAGTGCGAAAAGTGGTTTTTCAACACTATCACAAGTGCAAAAAGTGTTTTTTCTACACTAATACAAGTGCAAAAGTGGTTTCCTGCACCAACACAAGTGCGAAAAGTGGTTTTTCAACACTAACACAAGTGCGAAAAGTGGTTTTTCAACACTAACACAAGTGCGAAAAGTGGTTTTTCCACACTAATACAAGTGCAAAAGTGGTTTCCTGCACCAACACAAGTGCGAAAAATGGTTTTTCAACACTAACGCAAGTGCGAAAAGTGGTTTTTCAACACTATCACAAGTGCAAAAAGTGTTTTTTCCACACCTATACAAGTGCAAAAGTGGTTTCCTGCACCAACACAAGTGCGAAAAGTGGTTTTTCAACACTAACACAAGTGCGAAAAGTGGTTTTTCAACACTATCACAAGTGCAAAAAGTGTTTTTTCCAAACTAATACAAGTGCAAGAGTGGTTTCCTGCACCAACACAAGTGTGAAAAGTGGTTTTTCAACACTAACACAAGTGCGAAAAGTGCTTTTCAACACTAACACAAGTGCAAAAAGTGGTTTTTCAACACTATCACAAGTGCAAAAAGTGTTTTTTCCACACTAATACAAGTGCAAAAGTGGTTTCCTGCACCAACACAAGTGCGAAAAGTGGTTTTTCAACACTAACACAAGTGCGAAAAGTGGTTTTTCAACACTAACACAAGTGCGAAAAGTGGTTTTTCAACACTATCACAAGTGCAAAAAGTGTTTTTTCCACACTAATACAAGTGCAAAAGTGGTTTCCTGCACCAACACAAGTGCGAAAAGTGGTTTTTCAACACTAACACAAGTGCGAAAAGTGTTTTTTCCACACTAATACAAGTGCGAAAAGTGGTTTTTCCACACTAATACAAGTGCAAAAGTGGTTTCCTGCACCAACACAAGTGCGAAAAGTGGTTTTTCAAAACTAACACAAGTGCGAAAAGTGGTTTTTCAACACTATCACAAGTGCAAAAAGTGTTTTTTCCACACTAATACAAGTGCAAAAGTGGTTTCCTGCACCAACACAAGTGCGAAAAGTGGTTTTTCAACACTAACACAAGTGCGAAAAGTGGTTTTTCAACACTATCACAAGTGCAAAAAGTGTTTTTTCCACACTAATGCAAGTGCAAAAGTGGTTTCCTGCACCAACACAAGTGCGAAAAGTGGTTTTTCAACACTAACACAAGGGCGAAAAGTGGTTTTTCAACACTAACACAAGTGCAAAAAGTGGTTTTTCAACAATAACACAAGTGCGAAAAGTGTTTTTTCCACACTAATACAAGTGCAAAAGTGGTTTACTGCACCAACACAAGTGCGAAAAGTGGTTTTTCAACACTAACACAAGTGCGAAAAGTGGTTTTTCAACACTAACACAAGTGCGAAAAGTGGTTTTTCAACACTATCACAAGTGCAAAAAGTGTTTTTTCCACACTAATACAAGTGCAAAAGTGGTTTCCTGCACCAACACAAGTGCGAAAAGTGGTTTTTCAACACTAACACAAGTGCGAAAAGTGGTTTTTCAACACTAACACAAGTGCGAAAAGTGGTTTTTCCACACTAATACAAGTGCAAAAGTGGTTTACTGCACCAACACAAGTGCGAAAAGTGGTTTTTCAACACTAACACAAGTGCGAAAAGTGGTTTTTCAACACTATCACAAGTGCAAAAAGTGTTTTTTCTGCACTAATACAAGTGCAAAAGTGGTTTCCTGCACCAACACAAGTGCGAAAAGTGGTTTTTCAACACTAACACAAGTGCGAAAAGTGGTTTTTCAACACTAACACAAGTGCGAAAAGTGGTTTTTCCACACTAATACAAGTGCAAAAGTGGTTTTTCAACACTAACACAAGTGCGAAAAGTGGTTTTTCAACACTATCACAAGTGCAAAAAGTGTTTTTTCCACACCAATACAAGTGCAAAAGTGGTTTCCTGCACCAACACAAGTGCGAAAAGTGGTTTTTCAACACTAACACAAGTGCGAAAAGTGGTTTTTCAACACTATCACAAGTGCAAAAAGTGTTTTTTCCAAACTAATACAAGTGCAAGAGTGGTTTCCTGCACCAACACAAGTGTGAAAAGTGGTTTTTCAACACTAACACAAGTGCGAAAAGTGCTTTTCAACACTAACACAAGTGCAAAAAGTGGTTTTTCAACACTATCACAAGTGCAAAAAGTGTTTTTTCCACACTAATACAAGTGCAAAAGTGGTTTCCTGCACCAACACAAGTGCGAAAAGTGGTTTTTCAACACTAACACAAGTGCGAAAAGTGGTTTTTCAACACTATCACAAGTGCAAAAAGTGTTTTTTCCACACTAATACAAGTGCAAAAGTGGTTTCCTGCACCAACACAAGTGCGATAAGTGGTTTTTCAACACTAACACAAGTGCGAAAAGTGGTTTTTCAACACTAACACAAGTGCGAAAAGTGGTTTTTCAACACCAACACAAGTGCGAAAAGTGTTTTTTCCACACTAATACAAGTGCAAAAGTGGTTTCCTGCACCAACACAAGTGCGAAAAGTGTTTTTTCAACACTAACACAAGTGCGAAAAGTGGTTTTTCAACACTAACACAAGTGCGAAAAGTGGTTTTTCAACACTATCACAAGTGCAAAAAGTGTTTTTTCCACACTAATACAAGTGCAAAAGTGGTTTCCTGCACCAACACAAGTGCGAAAAGTGGTTTTTCAACACTAACACAAGTGCGAAAAGTGGTTTTTCCACACTAATACAAGTGCAAAAGTGGTTTCCTGCACCAACACAAGTGCGAAAAGTGGTTTTTCAACACTAACACAAGTGCGAAAAGTGGTTTTTCAACACTAACACAAGTGCGAAAAGTGGTTTTTCAACACTATCACAAGTGCAAAAAGTGTTTTTTCCACACTAATACAAGTGCAAAAGTGGTTTCCTGCACCAACACAAGTGCGAAAAGTGGTTTTTCAACACTAACACAAGTGCGAAAAGTGGTTTTTCAACACTAACACAAGTGCGAAAAGTGGTTTTCCACACTAATACAAGTGCAAAAGTGGTTTCCTGCACCAACACAAGTGCGAAAAGTGGTTTTTCAACACTAACACAAGTGCGAAAAGTGGTTTTTCAACACTATCACAAGTGCAAAATGTGTTTTTTCCACACTAATACAAGTGCAAAAGTGGTTTCCTGCACCAACACAAGTGCGAAAAGTGGTTTTTCAACACTAACACCAGTGCGAAAAGTGGTTTTTCAACACTAACACAAGTGCGAAAAGTGTTTTTTCCACACTAATACAAGTGCAAAAGTGGTTTCCTGCACCAACACAAGTGCGAAAAGTGGTTTTTCAACACTAACACAAGTGCGAAAAGTGGTTTTTTCAACACTATCACAAGTGCAAAAAGTGTTTTTTCCACACTAATACAAGTGCAAAAGTGGTTTCCTGCACCAACACAAGTGCGAAAAGTGGTTTTTCAACACTAACACAAGTGCTAAAAGTGGTTTTTCAACACTAACACAAGTGCGAAAAGTGGTTTTTCAACACTATCACAAGTGCAAAAAGTGTTTTTTCCACACTAATACAAGTGCAAAAGTGGTTTCCTGCACCAACACAAGTGCGAAAAGTGGTTTTTCAACACTAACACAAGTGCGAAAAGTGGTTTTTCAACACTAACACAAGTGCGAAAAGTGGTTTTTCAACACTATCACAAGTGCAAAAAGTGTTTTTTCCACACTAATACAAGTGCAAAAGTGGTTTCCTGCACCAACACAAGTGCGAAAAGTGGTTTTTCAACACTAAGACAAGTGCGAAAAGTGTTTTTTCCACACTAATACAAGTGCGAAAAGTGGTTTTTTCACACTAATACAAGTGCAAAAGTGGTTTCCTGCACCAACACAAGTGCGAAAAGTGGTTTTTCAAAACTAACACAAGTGCGAAAAGTGGTTTTTCAACACTATCACAAGTGCAAAAAGTGTTTTTTCCACACTAATACAAGTGCAAAAGTGGTTTCCTGCACCAACACAAGTGCGAAAAGTGGTTTTTCAACACTAACACAAGTGCGAAAAGTGTTTTTTCAACACTATCACAAGTGCAAAAAGTGTTTTTTCCACACTAATGCAAGTGCAAAAGTGGTTTCCTGCACCAACACAAGTGCGAAAAGTGGTTTTTCAACACTAACACAAGGGCGAAAAGTGGTTTTTCAACACTAACACAAGTGCAAAAAGTGGTTTTTCAACAATAACACAAGTGCGAAAAGTGTTTTTTCCACACTAATACAAGTGCAAAAGTGGTTTACTGCACCAACACAAGTGTGAAAAGTGGTTTTTCAACACTAACACAAGTGCGAAAAGTGGTTTTTCAACACTAACACAAGTGCGAAAAGTGGTTTTTCAACACTATCACAAGTGCAAAAAGTGTTTTTTCCACACTAATACAGGTGCAAAAGTGGTTTCCTGCACCAACACAAGTGCGAAAAGTGGTTTTTCAACACTAACACAAGTGCGAAAAGTGGTTTTTCAACACTAACACAAGTGCGAAAAGTGGTTTTTCCACACTATTACAAGTGCAAAAGTGGTTTACTGCACCAACACAAGTGCGAAAAGTGGTTTTTCAACACTAACACAAGTGCGAAAAGTGGTTTTTCAACACTATCACAAGTGCAAAAAGTGTTTTTTCTACACTAATACAAGTGCAAAAGTGGTTTCCTGCACCAACACAAGTGCGAAAAGTGGTTTTTCAACACTAACACAAGTGCGAAAAGTGGTTTTTCAACACTAACACAAGTGCGAAAAGTGGTTTTTCCACACTAATACAAGTGCAAAAGTGGTTTCCTGCACCAACACAAGTGCGAAAAATGGTTTTTCAACACTAACGCAAGTGCGAAAAGTGGTTTTTCAACACTATCACAAGTGCAAAAAGTGTTTTTTCCACACCTATACAAGTGCAAAAGTGGTTTCCTGCACCAACACAAGTGCGAAAAGTGGTTTTTCAACACTAACACAAGTGCGAAAAGTGGTTTTTCAACACTATCACAAGTGCAAAAAGTGTTTTTTCCAAACTAATACAAGTGCAAGAGTGGTTTCCTGCACCAACACAAGTGTGAAAAGTGGTTTTTCAACACTAACACAAGTGCGAAAAGTGCTTTTCAACACTAACACAAGTGCAAAAAGTGGTTTTTCAACACTATCACAAGTGCAAAAAGTGTTTTTTCCACACTAATACAAGTGCAAAAGTGGTTTCCTGCACCAACACAAGTGCGAAAAGTGGTTTTTCAACACTAACACAAGTGCGAAAAGTGGTTTTTCAACACTAACACAAGTGCGAAAAGTGGTTTTTCAACACTATCACAAGTGCAAAAAGTGTTTTTTCCACACTAATACAAGTGCAAAAGTGGTTTCCTGCACCAAGACAAGTGCGAAAAGTGGTTTTTCAACACTAACACAAGTGCGAAAAGTGTTTTTTCCACACTAATACAAGTGCGAAAAGTGGTTTTTCCACACTAATACAAGTGCAAAAGTGGTTTCCTGCACCAACACAAGTGCGAAAAGTGGTTTTTCAAAACTAACACAAGTGCGAAAAGTGGTTTTTCAACACTATCACAAGTGCAAAAAGTGTTTTTTCCACACTAATACAAGTGCAAAAGTGGTTTCCTGCATCAACACAAGTGCGAAAAGTGGTTTTTCAACACTAACACAAGTGCGAAAAGTGGTTTTTCAACACTATCACAAGTGCAAAAAGTGTTTTTTCCACACTAATGCAAGTGCAAAAGTGGTTTCCTGCACCAACACAAGTGCGAAAAGTGGTTTTTCAACACTAACACAAGGGCGAAAAGTGGTTTTTCAACACTAACACAAGTGCAAAAAGTGGTTTTTCAACAATAACACAAGTGCGAAAAGTGTTTTTTCCACACTAATACAAGTGCAAAAGTGGTTTACTGCACCAACACAAGTGCGAAAAGTGGTTTTTCAACACTAACACAAGTGCGAAAAGTGGTTTTTCAACACTAACACAAGTGCGAAAAGTGGTTTTTCAACACTATCACAAGTGCAAAAAGTGTTTTTTCCACACTAATACAAGTGCAAAAGTGGTTTCCTGCACCAACACAAGTGCGAAAAGTGGTTTTTCAACACTAACACAAGTGCGAAAAGTGGTTTTTCAACACTAACACAAGTGCGAAAAGTGGTTTTTCCACACTAATACAAGTGCAAAAGTGGTTTACTGCACCAACACAAGTGCGAAAAGTGGTTTTTCAACACTAACACAAGTGCGAAAAGTGGTTTTTCAACACTATCACAAGTGCAAAAAGTGTTTTTTCTGCACTAATACAAGTGCAAAAGTGGTTTCCTGCACCAACACAAGTGCGAAAAGTGGTTTTTCAACACTAACACAAGTGCGAAAAGTGGTTTTTCAACACTAACACAAGTGCGAAAAGTGGTTTTTCCACACTAATACAAGTGCAAAAGTGGTTTTTCAACACTAACACAAGTGCGAAAAGTGGTTTTTCAACACTATCACAAGTGCAAAAAGTGTTTTTTCCACACCAATACAAGTGCAAAAGTGGTTTCCTGCACCAACACAAGTGCGAAAAGTGGTTTTTCAACACTAACACAAGTGCGAAAAGTGGTTTTTCAACACTATCACAAGTGCAAAAAGTGTTTTTTCCACACTAATACAAGTGCAAAAGTGGTTTCCTGCACCAACACAAGTGCGAAAAGTGGTTTTTCAACACTAACACAAGTGCGAAAAGTGGTTTTTCCACACTAATACAAGTGCAAAAGTGGTTTCCTGCACCAACACAAGTGCGAAAAGTGGTTTTTCAACACTAACACAAGTGCGAAAAGTGGTTTTTCAACACTAACACAAGTGCGAAAAGTGGTTTTTCAACACTATCACAAGTGCAAAAAGTGTTTTTTCCACACTAATACAAGTGCAAAAGTGGTTTCCTGCACCAACACAAGTGCGAAAAGTGGTTTTTCAACACTAACACAAGTGCGAAAAGTGGTTTT
>NW_027619355.1:0-44888 GCF_964187855.1 Myxine glutinosa
AAAAACCACTTTTCGCACTTGTGTTGGTGCAGGAAACCACTTTTGCACTTGTATTAGTGTGGAAAAACCACTTTTCGCACTTGTGTGAGTGTTGAAAAACCACTTTTCGCACTTGTGTTAGTGTTGAAAAACCACTTTTCCGCACTTGTGTTGGTGCAGGAAACCACTTTTGCACTTGTATTAGTGTGGAAAAACCACTTTTCGCACTTGTGTTGGTGCAGGAAACCACTTTTGCACTTGTATTAGTGTGGAAAAAACACTTTTTGCACTTGTGATAGTGTTGAAAAACCACTTTTCGCACTTGTGTTAGTGTTGAAAAACCACATTTCGCACTTGTGTTAGTGTTGAAAAAACCACTTTTCGCACTTGTGTTGGTACAGGAAACCACTTTTGCACTTGTATTAGTGTGGAAAACCACTTTTCGCACTTGTGTTAATGTTGAAAAACCACTTTTTGCACTTGTGTTGGTGCAGGAAACCACTTTTGCACTTGTATTAGTGTGAAAAAACCACTTTTCGCACTTGTGTTAATGTTGAAAAACCACTTTTCGCACTTGTGTTGGTGCAGGAAACCACTTTTGCACTGGTATTAGTGTGGAAAAACCACTTTTCGCACTTGTGTTTGGTGCAGGAAACCACTTTTGCACTTGTATTAGTGTGGAAAACCACTTTTCGCACTTGTGTTAATGTTGAAAAAACCACTTTTTGCACTTGTGTTGGTGCAGGAAACCACTTTTGCACTTGTATTAGTGTGGAAAAACCACTTTTCGCACTTGTGTTAGTGTTGAAAAACCACTTTTCACACTTGTGATAGTGTTGAAAAACCACTTTTCGCACTTGTGTTAGTGTTGAAAAACCACTTTTCGCACTTGTGTTAGTGTTGAAAAACCACTTTTCGCACTTGTGTTGGTACAGGAAACCACTTTTGCACTTGTATTAGTGTGGAAAAAACACTTTTCGCACTTGTGTTAGTGTTGAAAAACCACTTTTCACACTTGTGTTAGTGTTGAAAAACCACTTTTCGCACTTGTCTTGGTACAGGAAACCACTTTTGCACTTGTATTAGTGTGGAAAAAACACTTTTCGCACTTGTGATAGTGTTGAAAAACCACTTTTTGCACTTGTGTTAGTGTTGAAAAACCACTTTTCGCACTTGTGTTGGTGCAGGGAAACCACTTTTGCACTTGTATTAGTGTGGAAAAACCACTTTTCGCACTTGTGTTAGTGTTGAAAAACCACTTTTCACACTTGTGTTAGTGTTGAAAAACCACTTTTCGCACTTGTGTTAGTGTTGAAAAACCACTTTTTGCACTTGTATTAGTGTGGAAAAACCACTTTTCGCACTTGTGTTAGTGTTGAAAAACCCCTTTTCGCACTTGTGTTAGTGTTGAAAAAACCACTTTTCGCACTATTGTTAGTGTTGAAAAACCACTTTTCGCACTTGTGTTGGTGCAGGAAACCACTTTTGCACTTGTATTAGTGTGGAAAAAACACTTTTTGCACTTTTGATATTGTTGAAAAATCACTTTTCGCACTTGTGTTAGTGTTAAAAAAACACTTTTCGCACTTGTGTTGGTGCAGGAAACCACTTTTGCACTTGTATTAGTGTGGAAAAACCACTTTTCTCACTTGTGTTAGTGTTGAAAAACCACTTTTCGCACTTGTGTTGGTACAGGAAACCACTTTTGCACTTGTATTAGTGTGGAAAAAACACTTTTCGCACTTGTGATAGTGTTGAAAAACCACTTTTCGCACTTGTGTTAGTGTTGAAAAACCACTTTTCGCACTTGTGTTGGTGCAGGAAACCACTTTTGCACTTGTATTAGTGTGGAAAAACCACTTTTCGCACTTGTGTTAGTGTTGTAAAACCACTTTTCACACTTGTGTTAGTGTTGAAAAATCACTTTTCGCACTTGTGTTAGTGTTAAAAAAACCACTTTTCGCACTTGTGTTGGTGCAGGAAACCACTTTTGCACTTGTATTAGTGTGGAAAAACCACTTTTCTCACTTGTGTTAGTGTTGAAAAAACACTTTTCGCACTTGTGTTGGTACAGGAAACCACTTTTGCACTTGTATTAGTGTGGAAAAAACACTTTTCGCACTTGTGATAGTGTTGAAAAACCACTTTTCGCACTTGTGTTAGTGTTGAAAAAACCACTTTTCGCACTTGTGTTGGTGCAGGAAACCACTTTTGCACTTGTATTAGTGTGGAAAAACCACTTTTCGCACTTGTGTTAGTGTTGAAAAACCACTTTTCACACTTGTGTTAGTGTTGAAAAACCACTTTTCGCACTTGTGTTGGTGTTGAAAAACCACTTTTCGCACTTGTGTTGGTGCAGGAAACCACTTTTGCACTTGTAATTGTGTGGAAAAACCACTTTTCACACTTGTGTTATTGTTGAAAAACCACTTTTCGCACTTGTGTTAGTGTTGAAAAACCACTTTTCGCACTTGTGTTGGTGCAGGAAACCACTTTTTGCACTTGTGTGGGTGCAGGAAACCACTTTGCACTTGTATTAGTGTGGAAAAAACACTTTTTGCACTTATGATAGTGTTGAAAAACCACTTTTCGCACTTGTGTTAGTGTTGAAAAACCACTTTTCGCACTTGTGTTAGTGTTGAAAAAACCACTTTTCGCCCTTGTGTTAGTGTTGAAAAACCACTTTTCGCACTTGTGTTGGTGCAGGAAACCACTTTTGCACTTGTATTATTGTGGAAAAAAACACTTTTTTTGTGATAGTGTTGAAAAACTACTTTTCGCACTTGTTTTGGTGTTGAAAAACCACTTTTCGCACTTGTGTTAGTGTTGAAAAACCACTTTTCGCACTTGTGTTAGTGTTGAAAAACCACTTTTCGCACTTGTGTTAGTGTTGAAAAACCACTTTTCGCACTTGTATTGGTGCAGGAAACCACTTTTGCACTTGTATTAGTGTGGAAAAAACACTTTTTGCACTTGTGATAGTGTTGAAAAACCACTTTTCGCACTTGTGTTGGTGCAGGAAACCACTTTTGCACTTGTATTAGTGTGGAAAAAAACACTTTTCGCACTTGTGTTAGTGTTGAAAAACCACTTTTCGCACTTATGTTAGTGTTGAAAAACCACTTTTCACGCTTGTGTTGGTGCAGGAAACCACTTTTGCATTTGTATTAGTGTGGAAAAAAACACTTTTTGCACTTGTGATAGTGTTGAAAAACCACTTTTGGCACTTGTGTTAGTGTTGAAAAACCACTTTTCGCACTTGTGTTGGTGCAGGAAACCACTTTTGCACTTGTAATTGTGTGGAAAAAACCACTTTTCGCACTTGTGTTAGTGTTGAAAAACCACTTTTCGCACTTGTGTTAATGTTGAAAAACCACTTTTCGCACTTGTGTTGTTGCAGGAAACCACTTTTGCACTTGTATTAGTGTGGAAAAAACACTTTTTGCACTTGTGATAGTGTTGAAAAACCACTTTTCGCACTTGTGTTGGTGCAGGAAACCACTTTTGCATTTGTATTAGTGTGGAAAAAACACTTTTTGCACTTGTGATAGTGTTGAAAAACCACTTTTCGCACTTGTGTTAGTGTTGAAAAATCACTTTTCGCACTTGTGTTGGTGCAGGAAACCACTTTTGCACTTGTATTAGTGTGGAAAAACCACTTTTCGCACTTGTATTAGTGTGAAAAAACCACTTTTCGCACTTGTGTTAATGTTGAAAAACCACTTTTCGCACTTGTGTTGGTGCAGGAAACCACTTTTGCACTTGTATTAGTGTGGAAAAACCACTTTTCGCACTTGTGTTAGTGTTGAAAAACCACTTTTCGCACTTGTGTTAGTGTTGAAAAACCACTTTTCGCACTTGTGTTGGTGCAGGAAACCACTTTTGCACTTGTATTAGTGTGGAAAAAACACTTTTTGCACTTGTGATAGTGTTGAAAAACCACTTTTCGCACTTGTGTTAGTGTTGAAAAACCACATTTCGCACTTGTGTTAGTGTTGAAAAACCACTTTTCGCACTTGTGTTGGTACAGGAAACCACTTTTGCACTTGTATTAGTGTGGAAAAACCACTTTTCACACTTGTATTAGTGTGAAAAAACCACTTTTCGCACTTGTGTTAGTGTTGAAAAACCACTTTTCGCACTTGTGTTGGTGCAGGAAACCACTTTTGCATTTGTATTAGTGTGGAAAAAACACTTTTTGCACTTGTGATAGTGTTGAAAAACCACTTTTCGCACTTGTGTTAGTGTTGAAAAATCACTTTTCGCACTTGTGTTGGTGCAGGAAACCACTTTTGCACTTGTATTAGTGTGGAAAAACCACTTTTCGCACTTGTATTAGTGTGAAAAAACCACTTTTCGCACTTGTGTTAGTGTTGAAAAACCACTTTTTGCACTTGTGTTAGTGTTGAAAAATCACTTTTCGCACTTGTGTTGGTGCAGGAAACCACTTTTGCATTTGTATTAGTGTGGAAAAAACACTTTTTGCACTTGTGATAGTGTTGAAAAACCACTTTTCGCACTTGTGTTAGTGTTGAAAAACCACTTTTCGCACTTGTGTTAGTGTTGAAAAACCACTTTTCGCACTTGTGTTGGTGCAGGAAACCACTTTTGCACTTGTATTAGTGTGGAAAAAACACTTTTTGCACTTGTGATAGTGTTGAAAAACCACTTTTCGCACTTGTGTTAGTGTTAAAAAACCACTTTTCGCACTTGTGTTGGTGCAGGAAACCACTTTTGCACTTGTATTAGTGTGGAAAAACCACTTTTCTCACTTGTGTTAGTGTTGAAAAAACACTTTTTGCACTTGTGATAGTGTTGAAAAACCACTTTTGGCACTTGTGTTTGTGTTGAAAAACCACTTTTAGCACTTGTGTTGGTGCAGGAAACCACTTTTGCACTTGTATTAGTGTGGAAAAAACACTTTTTGCACTTGTGATAGTGTTGAAAAATCACTTTTCGCACTTGTGTTGGTGCAGGAAACCACTTTTGCACTTGTATTAGTGTGGAAAAACCACTTTTCGCACTTGTATTAGTGTGAAAAAACCACTTTTCGCACTTGTGTTAATGTTGAAAAACCACTTTTCGCACTTGTGTTGGTGCAGGAAACCACTTTTGCACTTGTATTAGTGTGGAAAAACCACTTTTCGCACTTGTATTAGTGTGAAAAAACCACTTTTCGCACTTGTGTTAATGTTGAAAAACCACTTTTCGCACTTGTGTTGGTGCAGGAAACCACTTTTGCACTTGTATTAGTGTGGAAAAACCACTTTTCGCACTTGTGTTAATGTTGAAAAACCACTTTTCGCACTTGTGTTAGTGTTGAAAAACCACATTTCGCACTTGTGTTAGTGTTGAAAAACCACTTTTCGCACTTGTGTTGGTACAGGAAACCACTTTTGCACTTGTATTAGTGTGGAAAAACCACTTTTCGCACTTGTATTAGTGTGAAAAAACCACTTTTCGCACTTGTGTTAGCGTTGAAAAACCACTTTTCGCACTTGTGTTAGTGTTGAAAAACCACTTTTCGCACTTGTGTTGGTGCAGGAAACCACTTTTGCACTTGTATTAGTGTGGAAAAAACACTTTTTGCACTTGTGATAGTGTTGAAAAACCACTTTTCGCACTTGTGTTTGTGTTGAAAAACCACATTTCGCACTTGTGTTAGTGTTGAAAAACCACTTTTCGCACTTGTGTTGGTACAGGAAACCACTTTTGCACTTGTATTAGTGTGGAAAACCACTTTTCGCACTTGTGTTAATGTTGAAAAACCACTTTTTGCACTTGTGTTGGTGCAGGAAACCACTTTTGCACTTGTATTAGTGTGAAAAAACCACTTTTCGCACTTGTGTTAATGTTGAAAAACCACTTTTCGCACTTGTGTTGGTGCAGGAAACCACTTTTGCACTTGTATTAGTGTGGAAAAACCATTTTTCGCACTTGTGTTAATGTTGAAAAACCACTTTTCGCACTTGTGTTGGTGCAGGAAACCACTTTTGCACTTGTATTAGTGTGGAAAAACCACTTTTCGCACTTGTGTTAGTGTTGAAAAACCACTTTTCGCACTTGTGTTAGTGTTGAAAAACCACTTTTCGCACTATTGTTAGTGTTGAAAAACCACTTTTCGCACTTGTGTTGGTGCATGAAACCACTTTTGCACTTGTATTAGTGTGGAAAAAACACTTTTTGCACTTTTGATAGTGTTGAAAAATCACTTTTCGCACTTGTGTTAGTGTTAAAAAACCACTTTTCGCACTTGTGTTGGTGCAGGAAACCACTTTTGCACTTGTATTAGTGTGGAAAAACCACTTTTCTCACTTGTGTTAGTGTTGAAAAACCACTTTTCGCACTTGTGTTGGTGCAGGAAACCACTTTTGCACTTGTATTAGTGTGGAAAAAACACTTTTTGCACTTTTGATAGTGTTGAAAAATCACTTTTCGCACTTGTGTTAGTGTTGAAAAACCACTTTTCACACTTGTGTTAGTGTTGAAAAACCACTTTTCGTACTTGTCTTGGTACAGGAAACCACTTTTGCACTTGTATTAGTGTGGAAAAAACACTTTTCGCACTTGTGATAGTGTTGAAAAACCACTTTTCGCACTTGTTAGTGTTGAAAAACCACTTTTCGCACTTGTATTAGTGTGAAAAAACCACTTTTCGCACTTGTGTTAATGTTGAAAAACCACTTTTCGCACTTGTGTTGGTGCAGGAAACCACTTTTGCACTTGTATTAGTGTGGAAAAACCACTTTTCGCACTTGTATTAGTGTGAAAAAACCACTTTTCGCACTTGTGTTAATGTTGAAAAACCACTTTTCGCACTTGTGTTGGTGCAGGAAACCACTTTTGCACTTGTATTAGTGTGGAAAAACCACTTTTCGCACTTGTGTTAGTGTTGAAAAACCACTTTTCGCACTTGTGTTAGTGTTGAAAAACCACTTTTCGCACTTGTGTTGGTGCAGGAAACCACTTTTGCACTTGTATTAGTGTGGAAAAAACACTTTTTGCACTTGTGATAGTGTTGAAAAACCACTTTTCGCACTTGTGTTAGTGTTGAAAAACCACATTTCGCACTTGTGTTAGTGTTGAAAAACCACTTTTCGCACTTGTGTTGGTACAGGAAACCACTTTTGCACTTGTATTAGTGTGGAAAAACCACTTTTCACACTTGTATTAGTGTGAAAAAACCACTTTTCGCACTTGTGTTAGTGTTGAAAAACCACTTTTCGCACTTGTGTTGGTGCAGGAAACCACTTTTGCATTTGTATTAGTGTGAAAAAAACACTTTTTGCACTTGTGATAGTGTTGAAAAACCACTTTTCGCACTTGTGTTAGTGTTGAAAAATCACTTTTCGCACTTGTGTTGGTGCAGGAAACCACTTTTGCACTTGTATTAGTGTGGAAAAACCACTTTTCGCACTTGTATTAGTGTGAAAAAACCACTTTTCGCACTTGTGTTAGTGTTGAAAAACCACTTTTTGCACTTGTGTTAGTGTTGAAAAATCACTTTTCGCACTTGTGTTGGTGCAGGAAACCACTTTTGCATTTGTATTAGTGTGGAAAAAACACTTTTTGCACTTGTGATAGTGTTGAAAAACCACTTTTCGCACTTGTGTTAGTGTTGAAAAACCACTTTTCGCACTTGTGTTAGTGTTGAAAAACCACTTTTCGCACTTGTGTTGGTGCAGGAAACCACTTTTGCACTTGTATTAGTGTGGAAAAAACACTTTTTGCACTTGTGATAGTGTTGAAAAACCACTTTTCGCACTTGTGTTAGTGTTAAAAAACCACTTTTCGCACTTGTGTTGGTGCAGGAAACCACTTTTGCACTTGTATTAGTGTGGAAAAACCACTTTTCTCACTTGTGTTAGTGTTGAAAAAACACTTTTTGCACTTGTGATAGTGTTGAAAAACCACTTTTGGCACTTGTGTTTGTGTTGAAAAACCACTTTTAGCACTTGTGTTGGTGCAGGAAACCACTTTTGCACTTGTATTAGTGTGGAAAAAACACTTTTTGCACTTGTGATAGTGTTGAAAAATCACTTTTCGCACTTGTGTTGGTGCAGGAAACCACTTTTGCACTTGTATTAGTGTGGAAAAACCACTTTTCGCACTTGTATTAGTGTGAAAAAACCACTTTTCGCACTTGTGTTAATGTTGAAAAACCACTTTTCGCACTTGTGTTGGTGCAGGAAACCACTTTTGCACTTGTATTAGTGTGGAAAAACCACTTTTCGCACTTGTATTAGTGTGAAAAAACCACTTTTCGCACTTGTGTTAATGTTGAAAAACCACTTTTCGCACTTGTGTTGGTGCAGGAAACCACTTTTGCACTTGTATTAGTGTGGAAAAACCACTTTTCGCACTTGTGTTAATGTTGAAAAACCACTTTTCGCACTTGTGTTAGTGTTGAAAAACCACATTTCGCACTTGTGTTAGTGTTGAAAAACCACTTTTCGCACTTGTGTTGGTACAGGAAACCACTTTTGCACTTGTATTAGTGTGGAAAAACCACTTTTCGCACTTGTATTAGTGTGAAAAAACCACTTTTCGCACTTGTGTTAGCGTTGAAAAACCACTTTTCGCACTTGTGTTAGTGTTGAAAAACCACTTTTCGCACTTGTGTTGGTGCAGGAAACCACTTTTGCACTTGTATTAGTGTGGAAAAAACACTTTTTGCACTTGTGATAGTGTTGAAAAACCACTTTTCGCACTTGTGTTTGTGTTGAAAAACCACATTTCGCACTTGTGTTAGTGTTGAAAAACCACTTTTCGCACTTGTGTTGGTACAGGAAACCACTTTTGCACTTGTATTAGTGTGGAAAACCACTTTTCGCACTTGTGTTAATGTTGAAAAACCACTTTTTGCACTTGTGTTGGTGCAGGAAACCACTTTTGCACTTGTATTAGTGTGAAAAAACCACTTTTCGCACTTGTGTTAATGTTGAAAAACCACTTTTCGCACTTGTGTTGGTGCAGGAAACCACTTTTGCACTTGTATTAGTGTGGAAAAACCATTTTTCGCACTTGTGTTAATGTTGAAAAACCACTTTTCGCACTTGTGTTGGTGCAGGAAACCACTTTTGCACTTGTATTAGTGTGGAAAAACCACTTTTCGCACTTGTGTTAGTGTTGAAAAACCACTTTTCGCACTTGTGTTAGTGTTGAAAAACCACTTTTCGCACTATTGTTAGTGTTGAAAAACCACTTTTCGCACTTGTGTTGGTGCATGAAACCACTTTTGCACTTGTATTAGTGTGGAAAAAACACTTTTTGCACTTTTGATAGTGTTGAAAAATCACTTTTCGCACTTGTGTTAGTGTTAAAAAACCACTTTTCGCACTTGTGTTGGTGCAGGAAACCACTTTTGCACTTGTATTAGTGTGGAAAAACCACTTTTCTCACTTGTGTTAGTGTTGAAAAACCACTTTTCGCACTTGTGTTGGTGCAGGAAACCACTTTTGCACTTGTATTAGTGTGGAAAAAACACTTTTTGCACTTTTGATAGTGTTGAAAAATCACTTTTCGCACTTGTGTTAGTGTTGAAAAACCACTTTTCACACTTGTGTTAGTGTTGAAAAACCACTTTCGTACTTGTCTTGGTACAGGAAACCACTTTTGCACTTGTATTAGTGTGGAAAAAACACTTTTCGCACTTGTGATAGTGTTGAAAAACCACTTTTCGCACTTGTTAGTGTTGAAAAACCACTTTTCGCACTTGTATTAGTGTGAAAAAACCACTTTTCGCACTTGTGTTAATGTTGAAAAACCACTTTTCGCACTTGTGTTGGTGCAGGAAACCACTTTTGCACTTGTATTAGTGTGGAAAAACCACTTTTCGCACTTGTGTGAGTGTTGAAAAACCACTTTTCGCACTTGTGTTAGTGTTGAAAAACCACTTTTCGCACTTGTGTTGGTGCAGGAAACCACTTTTGCACTTGTATTAGTGTGGAAAAACCACTTTTCGCACTTGTGTTGGTGCAGGAAACCACTTTTGCACTTGTATTAGTGTGGAAAAAACACTTTTTGCACTTGTGATAGTGTTGAAAAACCACTTTTCGCACTTGTGTTAGTGTTGAAAAACCACATTTCGCACTTGTGTTAGTGTTGAAAAACCACTTTTCGCACTTGTGTTGGTACAGGAAACCACTTTTGCACTTGTATTAGTGTGGAAAACCACTTTTCGCACTTGTGTTAATGTTGAAAAACCACTTTTTGCACTTGTGTTGGTGCAGGAAACCACTTTTGCACTTGTATTAGTGTGAAAAAACCACTTTTCGCACTTGTGTTAATGTTGAAAAACCACTTTTCGCACTTGTGTTGGTGCAGGAAACCACTTTTGCACTTGTATTAGTGTGGAAAAACCACTTTTCGCACTTGTGTTGGTGCAGGAAACCACTTTTGCACTTGTATTAGTGTGGAAAACCACTTTTCGCACTTGTGTTAATGTTGAAAAACCACTTTTTGCACTTGTGTTGGTGCAGGAAACCACTTTTGCACTTGTATTAGTGTGGAAAAACCACTTTTCGCACTTGTGTTAGTGTTGAAAAACCACTTTTCACACTTGTGATAGTGTTGAAAAACCACTTTTCGCACTTGTGTTAGTGTTGAAAAACCACTTTTCGCACTTGTGTTAGTGTTGAAAAACCACTTTTCGCACTTGTGTTGGTACAGGAAACCACTTTTGCACTTGTATTAGTGTGGAAAAAACACTTTTCGCACTTGTGTTAGTGTTGAAAAACCACTTTTCACACTTGTGTTAGTGTTGAAAAACCACTTTTCGCACTTGTCTTGGTACAGGAAACCACTTTTGCACTTGTATTAGTGTGGAAAAAACACTTTTCGCACTTGTGATAGTGTTGAAAAACCACTTTTTGCACTTGTGTTAGTGTTGAAAAACCACTTTTCGCACTTGTGTTGGTGCAGGAAACCACTTTTGCACTTGTATTAGTGTGGAAAAACCACTTTTCGCACTTGTGTTAGTGTTGAAAAACCACTTTTCACACTTGTGTTAGTGTTGAAAAACCACTTTTCGCACTTGTGTTAGTGTTGAAAAACCACTTTTGCACTTGTATTAGTGTGGAAAAACCACTTTTCGCACTTGTGTTAGTGTTGAAAAACCCCTTTTCGCACTTGTGTTAGTGTTGAAAAACCACTTTTCGCACTATTGTTAGTGTTGAAAAACCACTTTTCGCACTTGTGTTGGTGCAGGAAACCACTTTTGCACTTGTATTAGTGTGGAAAAAACACTTTTTGCACTTTTGATATTGTTGAAAAATCACTTTTCGCACTTGTGTTAGTGTTAAAAAACCACTTTTCGCACTTGTGTTGGTGCAGGAAACCACTTTTGCACTTGTATTAGTGTGGAAAAACCACTTTTCTCACTTGTGTTAGTGTTGAAAAACCACTTTTCGCACTTGTGTTGGTACAGGAAACCACTTTTGCACTTGTATTAGTGTGGAAAAAACACTTTTCGCACTTGTGATAGTGTTGAAAAACCACTTTTCGCACTTGTGTTAGTGTTGAAAAACCACTTTTCGCACTTGTGTTGGTGCAGGAAACCACTTTTGCACTTGTATTAGTGTGGAAAAACCACTTTTCGCACTTGTGTTAGTGTTGTAAAACCACTTTTCACACTTGTGTTAGTGTTGAAAAATCACTTTTCGCACTTGTGTTAGTGTTAAAAAACCACTTTTCGCACTTGTGTTGGTGCAGGAAACCACTTTTGCACTTGTATTAGTGTGGAAAAACCACTTTTCTCACTTGTGTTAGTGTTGAAAAACCACTTTTCGCACTTGTGTTGGTACAGGAAACCACTTTTGCACTTGTATTAGTGTGGAAAAAACACTTTTCGCACTTGTGATAGTGTTGAAAAACCACTTTTCGCACTTGTGTTAGTGTTGAAAAACCACTTTTCGCACTTGTGTTGGTGCAGGAAACCACTTTTGCACTTGTATTAGTGTGGAAAAACCACTTTTCGCACTTGTGTTAGTGTTGAAAAACCACTTTTCACACTTGTGTTAGTGTTGAAAAACCACTTTTCGCACTTGTGTTGGTGTTGAAAAACCACTTTTCGCACTTGTGTTGGTGCAGGAAACCACTTTTGCACTTGTAATTGTGTGGAAAAACCACTTTTCACACTTGTGTTATTGTTGAAAAACCACTTTTCGCACTTGTGTTAGTGTTGAAAAACCACTTTTCGCACTTGTGTTGGTGCAGGAAACCACTTTTTGCACTTGTGTGGGTGCAGGAAACCACTTTGCACTTGTATTAGTGTGGAAAAAACACTTTTTGCACTTATGATAGTGTTGAAAAACCACTTTTCGCACTTGTGTTAGTGTTGAAAAACCACTTTTCGCACTTGTGTTAGTGTTGAAAAACCACTTTTCGCCCTTGTGTTAGTGTTGAAAAACCACTTTTCGCACTTGTGTTGGTGCAGGAAACCACTTTTGCACTTGTATTATTGTGGAAAAAACACTTTTTGCACTTGTGATAGTGTTGAAAAACTACTTTTCGCACTTGTTTTGGTGTTGAAAAACCACTTTTCGCACTTGTGTTAGTGTTGAAAAACCACTTTTCGCACTTGTGTTAGTGTTGAAAAACCACTTTTCGCACTTGTGTTAGTGTTGAAAAACCACTTTTCGCACTTGTATTGGTGCAGGAAACCACTTTTGCACTTGTATTAGTGTGGAAAAAACACTTTTTGCACTTGTGATAGTGTTGAAAAACCACTTTTCGCACTTGTGTTGGTGCAGGAAACCACTTTTGCACTTGTATTAGTGTGGAAAAAACACTTTTCGCACTTGTGTTAGTGTTGAAAAACCACTTTTCGCACTTATGTTAGTGTTGAAAAACCACTTTTCACGCTTGTGTTGGTGCAGGAAACCACTTTTGCATTTGTATTAGTGTGGAAAAAACACTTTTTGCACTTGTGATAGTGTTGAAAAACCACTTTTGGCACTTGTGTTAGTGTTGAAAAACCACTTTTCGCACTTGTGTTGGTGCAGGAAACCACTTTTGCACTTGTAATTGTGTGGAAAAAACCACTTTTCGCACTTGTGTTAGTGTTGAAAAACCACTTTTCGCACTTGTGTTAATGTTGAAAAACCACTTTTCGCACTTGTGTTGTTGCAGGAAACCACTTTTGCACTTGTATTAGTGTGGAAAAAACACTTTTTGCACTTGTGATAGTGTTGAAAAACCACTTTTCGCACTTGTGTTGGTGCAGGAAACCACTTTTGCATTTGTATTAGTGTGGAAAAAACACTTTTTGCACTTGTGATAGTGTTGAAAAACCACTTTTCGCACTTGTGTTAGTGTTGAAAAATCACTTTTCGCACTTGTGTTGGTGCAGGAAACCACTTTTGCACTTGTATTAGTGTGGAAAAACCACTTTTCGCACTTGTATTAGTGTGAAAAAACCACTTTTCGCACTTGTGTTAATGTTGAAAAACCACTTTTCGCACTTGTGTTGGTGCAGGAAACCACTTTTGCACTTGTATTAGTGTGGAAAAACCACTTTTCGCACTTGTGTTAGTGTTGAAAAACCACTTTTCGCACTTGTGTTAGTGTTGAAAAACCACTTTTCGCACTTGTGTTGGTGCAGGAAACCACTTTTGCACTTGTATTAGTGTGGAAAAAACACTTTTTGCACTTGTGATAGTGTTGAAAAACCACTTTTCGCACTTGTGTTAGTGTTGAAAAACCACATTTCGCACTTGTGTTAGTGTTGAAAAACCACTTTTCGCACTTGTGTTGGTACAGGAAACCACTTTTGCACTTGTATTAGTGTGGAAAAACCACTTTTCACACTTGTATTAGTGTGAAAAAACCACTTTTCGCACTTGTGTTAGTGTTGAAAAACCACTTTTCGCACTTGTGTTGGTGCAGGAAACCACTTTTGCATTTGTATTAGTGTGGAAAAAACACTTTTTGCACTTGTGATAGTGTTGAAAAACCACTTTTCGCACTTGTGTTAGTGTTGAAAAATCACTTTTCGCACTTGTGTTGGTGCAGGAAACCACTTTTGCACTTGTATTAGTGTGGAAAAACCACTTTTCGCACTTGTATTAGTGTGAAAAAACCACTTTTCGCACTTGTGTTAGTGTTGAAAAACCACTTTTTGCACTTGTGTTAGTGTTGAAAAATCACTTTTCGCACTTGTGTTGGTGCAGGAAACCACTTTTGCATTTGTATTAGTGTGGAAAAAACACTTTTTGCACTTGTGATAGTGTTGAAAAACCACTTTTCGCACTTGTGTTAGTGTTGAAAAACCACTTTTCGCACTTGTGTTAGTGTTGAAAAACCACTTTTCGCACTTGTGTTGGTGCAGGAAACCACTTTTGCACTTGTATTAGTGTGGAAAAAACACTTTTTGCACTTGTGATAGTGTTGAAAAACCACTTTTCGCACTTGTGTTAGTGTTAAAAAACCACTTTTCGCACTTGTGTTGGTGCAGGAAACCACTTTTGCACTTGTATTAGTGTGGAAAAACCACTTTTCTCACTTGTGTTAGTGTTGAAAAAACACTTTTTGCACTTGTGATAGTGTTGAAAAACCACTTTTGGCACTTGTGTTTGTGTTGAAAAACCACTTTTAGCACTTGTGTTGGTGCAGGAAACCACTTTTGCACTTGTATTAGTGTGGAAAAAACACTTTTTGCACTTGTGATAGTGTTGAAAAATCACTTTTCGCACTTGTGTTGGTGCAGGAAACCACTTTTGCACTTGTATTAGTGTGGAAAAACCACTTTTCGCACTTGTATTAGTGTGAAAAAACCACTTTTCGCACTTGTGTTAATGTTGAAAAACCACTTTTCGCACTTGTGTTGGTGCAGGAAACCACTTTTGCACTTGTATTAGTGTGGAAAAACCACTTTTCGCACTTGTATTAGTGTGAAAAAACCACTTTTCGCACTTGTGTTAATGTTGAAAAACCACTTTTCGCACTTGTGTTGGTGCAGGAAACCACTTTTGCACTTGTATTAGTGTGGAAAAACCACTTTTCGCACTTGTGTTAATGTTGAAAAACCACTTTTCGCACTTGTGTTAGTGTTGAAAAACCACATTTCGCACTTGTGTTAGTGTTGAAAAACCACTTTTCGCACTTGTGTTGGTACAGGAAACCACTTTTGCACTTGTATTAGTGTGGAAAAACCACTTTTCGCACTTGTATTAGTGTGAAAAAACCACTTTTCGCACTTGTGTTAGCGTTGAAAAACCACTTTTCGCACTTGTGTTAGTGTTGAAAAACCACTTTTCGCACTTGTGTTGGTGCAGGAAACCACTTTTGCACTTGTATTAGTGTGGAAAAAACACTTTTTGCACTTGTGATAGTGTTGAAAAACCACTTTTCGCACTTGTGTTTGTGTTGAAAAACCACATTTCGCACTTGTGTTAGTGTTGAAAAACCACTTTTCGCACTTGTGTTGGTACAGGAAACCACTTTTGCACTTGTATTAGTGTGGAAAACCACTTTTCGCACTTGTGTTAATGTTGAAAAACCACTTTTTGCACTTGTGTTGGTGCAGGAAACCACTTTTGCACTTGTATTAGTGTGAAAAAACCACTTTTCGCACTTGTGTTAATGTTGAAAAACCACTTTTCGCACTTGTGTTGGTGCAGGAAACCACTTTTGCACTTGTATTAGTGTGGAAAAACCATTTTTCGCACTTGTGTTAATGTTGAAAAACCACTTTTCGCACTTGTGTTGGTGCAGGAAACCACTTTTGCACTTGTATTAGTGTGGAAAAACCACTTTTCGCACTTGTGTTAGTGTTGAAAAACCACTTTTCGCACTTGTGTTAGTGTTGAAAAACCACTTTTCGCACTATTGTTAGTGTTGAAAAACCACTTTTCGCACTTGTGTTGGTGCATGAAACCACTTTTGCACTTGTATTAGTGTGGAAAAAACACTTTTTGCACTTTTGATAGTGTTGAAAAATCACTTTTCGCACTTGTGTTAGTGTTAAAAAACCACTTTTCGCACTTGTGTTGGTGCAGGAAACCACTTTTGCACTTGTATTAGTGTGGAAAAACCACTTTTCTCACTTGTGTTAGTGTTGAAAAACCACTTTTCGCACTTGTGTTGGTGCAGGAAACCACTTTTGCACTTGTATTAGTGTGGAAAAAACATTTTTTGCACTTTTGATAGTGTTGAAAAATCACTTTTCGCACTTGTGTTAGTGTTGAAAAACCACTTTTCACACTTGTGTTAGTGTTGAAAAACCACTTTTCGTACTTGTCTTGGTACAGGAAACCACTTTTGCACTTGTATTAGTGTGGAAAAAACACTTTTCGCACTTGTGATAGTGTTGAAAAACCACTTTTCGCACTTGTTAGTGTTGAAAAACCACTTTTCGCACTTGTATTAGTGTGAAAAAACCACTTTTCGCACTTGTGTTAATGTTGAAAAACCACTTTTCGCACTTGTGTTGGTGCAGGAAACCACTTTTGCACTTGTATTAGTGTGGAAAAACCACTTTTCGCACTTGTGTGAGTGTTGAAAAACCACTTTTCGCACTTGTGTTAGTGTTGAAAAACCACTTTTCGCACTTGTGTTGGTGCAGGAAACCACTTTTGCACTTGTATTAGTGTGGAAAAACCACTTTTCGCACTTGTATTAGTGTGAAAAAACCACTTTTCGCACTTGTGTTAATGTTGAAAAACCACTTTTCGCACTTGTGTTGGTGCAGGAAACCACTTTTGCACTTGTATTAGTGTGGAAAAACCACTTTTCGCACTTGTATTAGTGTGAAAAAACCACTTTTCGCACTTGTGTTAATGTTGAAAAACCACTTTTCGCACTTGTGTTGGTGCAGGAAACCACTTTTGCACTTGTATTAGTGTGGAAAAACCACTTTTCGCACTTGTGTTAATGTTGAAAAACCACTTTTCGCACTTGTGTTAGTGTTGAAAAACCACATTTCGCACTTGTGTTAGTGTTGAAAAACCACTTTTCGCACTTGTGTTGGTACAGGAAACCACTTTTGCACTTGTATTAGTGTGGAAAAACCACTTTTCGCACTTGTATTAGTGTGAAAAAACCACTTTTCGCACTTGTGTTAGCGTTGAAAAACCACTTTTCGCACTTGTGTTAGTGTTGAAAAACCACTTTTCGCACTTGTGTTGGTGCAGGAAACCACTTTTGCACTTGTATTAGTGTGGAAAAAACACTTTTTGCACTTGTGATAGTGTTGAAAAACCACTTTTCGCACTTGTGTTTGTGTTGAAAAACCACATTTCGCACTTGTGTTAGTGTTGAAAAACCACTTTTCGCACTTGTGTTGGTACAGGAAACCACTTTTGCACTTGTATTAGTGTGGAAAACCACTTTTCGCACTTGTGTTAATGTTGAAAAACCACTTTTTGCACTTGTGTTGGTGCAGGAAACCACTTTTGCACTTGTATTAGTGTGAAAAAACCACTTTTCGCACTTGTGTTAATGTTGAAAAACCACTTTTCGCACTTGTGTTGGTGCAGGAAACCACTTTTGCACTTGTATTAGTGTGGAAAAACCATTTTTCGCACTTGTGTTAATGTTGAAAAACCACTTTTCGCACTTGTGTTGGTGCAGGAAACCACTTTTGCACTTGTATTAGTGTGGAAAAACCACTTTTCGCACTTGTGTTAGTGTTGAAAAACCACTTTTCGCACTTGTGTTAGTGTTGAAAAACCACTTTTCGCACTATTGTTAGTGTTGAAAAACCACTTTTCGCACTTGTGTTGGTGCATGAAACCACTTTTGCACTTGTATTAGTGTGGAAAAAACACTTTTTGCACTTTTGATAGTGTTGAAAAATCACTTTTCGCACTTGTGTTAGTGTTAAAAAACCACTTTTCGCACTTGTGTTGGTGCAGGAAACCACTTTTGCACTTGTATTAGTGTGGAAAAACCACTTTTCTCACTTGTGTTAGTGTTGAAAAACCACTTTTCGCACTTGTGTTGGTGCAGGAAACCACTTTTGCACTTGTATTAGTGTGGAAAAAACACTTTTTGCACTTTTGATAGTGTTGAAAAATCACTTTTCGCACTTGTGTTAGTGTTGAAAAACCACTTTTCACACTTGTGTTAGTGTTGAAAAACCACTTTTCGTACTTGTCTTGGTACAGGAAACCACTTTTGCACTTGTATTAGTGTGGAAAAAACACTTTTCGCACTTGTGATAGTGTTGAAAAACCACTTTTCGCACTTGTTAGTGTTGAAAAACCACTTTTCGCACTTGTATTAGTGTGAAAAAACCACTTTTCGCACTTGTGTTAATGTTGAAAAACCACTTTTCGCACTTGTGTTGGTGCAGGAAACCACTTTTGCACTTGTATTAGTGTGGAAAAACCACTTTTCGCACTTGTGTGAGTGTTGAAAAACCACTTTTCGCACTTGTGTTAGTGTTGAAAAACCACTTTTCGCACTTGTGTTGGTGCAGGAAACCACTTTTGCACTTGTATTAGTGTGGAAAAACCACTTTTCGCACTTGTGTTGGTGCAGGAAACCACTTTTGCACTTGTATTAGTGTGGAAAAAACACTTTTTGCACTTGTGATAGTGTTGAAAAACCACTTTTCGCACTTGTGTTACTGTTGAAAAACCACATTTCGCACTTGTGTTAGTGTTGAAAAACCACTTTTCGCACTTGTGTTGGTACAGGAAACCACTTTTGCACTTGTATTAGTGTGGAAAACCACTTTTCGCACTTGTGTTAATGTTGAAAAACCACTTTTTGCACTTGTGTTGGTGCAGGAAACCACTTTTGCACTTGTATTAGTGTGAAAAAACCACTTTTCGCACTTGTGTTAATGTTGAAAAACCACTTTTCGCACTTGTGTTGGTGCAGGAAACCACTTTTGCACTTGTATTAGTGTGGAAAAACCACTTTTCGCACTTGTGTTGGTGCAGGAAACCACTTTTGCACTTGTATTAGTGTGGAAAACCACTTTTCGCACTTGTGTTAATGTTGAAAAACCACTTTTTGCACTTGTGTTGGTGCAGGAAACCACTTTTGCACTTGTATTAGTGTGGAAAAACCACTTTTCGCACTTGTGTTAATGTTGAAAAACCACTTTTCGCACTTGTGTTGGTGCAGGTAACCACTTTTGCACTTGTATTAGTGTGGAAAAACCACTTTTCGCACTTGTGTTAATGTTGAAAAACCACTTTTCGCACTTGTGTTGGTGCAGGAAACCACTTTTGCACTTGTATTAGTGTGGAAAAACCACTTTTCGCACTTGTGTTAGTGTTGAAAAACCACTTTTCGCACTTGTGTTAGTGTTGAAAAACCACTTTTCGCACTATTGTTAGTGTTGAAAAACCACTTTTCGCACTTGTGTTGGTGCAGGAAACCACTTTTGCACTTGTATTAGTGTGGAAAAAACACTTTTTGCACTTTTGATAGTGTTGAAAAATCACTTTTCGCACTTGTGTTAGTGTTAAAAACCACTTTTCGCACTTGTGTTGGTGCAGGAAACCACTTTGGCACTTGTATTAGTGTGGAAAAACCACTTTTCTCACTTGTGTTAGTGTTGAAAAACCACTTTTCGCACTTGTGTTGGTGCAGGAAACCACTTTTGCATTTGTATTAGTGTGGAAAAAACACTTTTTGCACTTGTGATAGTGTTGAAAAACCACTTTTCGCACTTGTGTTAGTGTTGAAAAATCACTTTTCGCACTTGTGTTGGTGCAGGAAACCACTTTTGCACTTGTATTAGTGTGGAAAAACCACTTTTCGCACTTGTATTAGTGTGAAAAAACCACTTTTCGCACTTGTGTTAATGTTGAAAAACCACATTTCGCACTTGTGTTAGTGTTGAAAAACCACTTTTCGCACTTGTGTTGGTACAGGAAACCACTTTTGCACTTGTATTAGTGTGGAAAAACCACTTTTGGCACTTGTATTAGTGTGAAAAAACCACTTTTCGCACTTGTGTTAATGTTGAAAAACCACTTTTCGCACTTGTGTTGGTGCAGGAAACCACTTTTGCACTTGTATTAGTGTGGAAAAACCACTTTTGGCACTTGTATTAGTGTGAAAAAACCACTTTTCGCACTTGTGTTAATGTTGAAAAACCACATTTCGCACTTGTGTTAGTGTTGAAAAACCACTTTTCGCACTTGTGTTGGTACAGGAAACCACTTTTGCACTTGTATTAGTGTGGAAAAACCACTTTTCGCACTTGTATTAGTGTGAAAAAACCACTTTTCGCACTTGTGTTAGTGTTGAAAAACCACTTTTCGCACTTGTGTTGGTGCAGGAAACCACTTTTGCATTTGTATTAGTGTGGAAAAAACACTTTTTGCACTTGTGTTAGTGTTGAAAAACCACATTTCGCACTTGTGTTAGTGTTGAAAAACCACTTTTCGCACTTGTGTTGGTACAGGAAACCACGTTTGCACTTGTATTAGTGTGGAAAAACCACTTTTCGCACTTGTATTAGTGTGAAAAAACCACTTTTCGCACTTGTGTTAGTGTTGAAAAACCACTTTTCGCACTTGTGTTGGTGCAGGAAACCACTTTTGCATTTGTATTAGTGTGGAAAAAACACTTTTTGCACTTGTGATAGTGTTGAAAAACCACTTTTCGCACTTGTGTTAGTGTTGAAAAATCACTTTTCGCACTTGTGTTGGTGCAGGAAACCACTTTTGCACTTGTATTAGTGTGGAAAAACCACTTTTCGCACTTTTGATAGTGTTGAAAAATCACTTTTCGCACTTGTGTTAGTGTTAAAAAACCACTTTTCGCACTTGTGTTAGTGTTGAAAACCACTTTTCGCACTTGTGTTAGTGTTGAAAAACCACTTTTCGCACTTGTGTTGGTGCAGGAAACCACTTTTGCACTTGTATTAGTGTGGAAAAAACACTTTTTGCACTTGTGATAGTGTTGAAAAACCACTTTTCGCACTTGTGTTAGTGTTGAAAAACCACTTTTCGCACTTGTGTTGGTGCAGGAAACCACTTTTGCATTTGTATTAGTGTGGAAAAAACACTTTTTGCACTTGTGATAGTGTTGAAAAACCACTTTTCGCACTTGTGTTAGTGTTGAAAAATCACTTTTCGCACTTGTGTTGGTGCAGGAAACCACTTTTGCACTTGTATTAGTGTGGAAAAACCACTTTTCGCACTTGTATTAGTGTGAAAAAACCACTTTTCGCACTTGTGTTAGTGTTGAAAAACCACTTTTTGCACTTGTGTTAGTGTTGAAAAATCACTTTTCGCACTTGTGTTGGTGCAGGAAACCACTTTTGCACTTGTATTAGTGTGGAAAAACCACTTTTCGCACTTGTATTAGTGTGAAAAAACCACTTTTCGCACTTGTGTTAGTGTTGAAAAACCACTTTTTGCACTTGTGTTAGTGTTGAAAACCACTTTTCGCACTTGTGTTAGTGTTGAAAAACCACTTTTCGCACTTGTGTTGGTGCAGGAAACCACTTTTGCACTTGTATTAGTGTGGGAAAAAACACTTTTTGCACTTGTGATAGTGTTGAAAAACCACTTTTCGCACTTGTGTTAGTGTTGAAAAACCACTTTTCGCACTTGTGTTGGTGCAGGAAACCACTTTTGCATTTGTATTAGTGTGGAAAAAACACTTTTTGCACTTGTGATAGTGTTGAAAAACCACTTTTCGCACTTGTGTTAGTGTTGAAAAATCACTTTTCGCACTTGTGTTGGTGCAGGAAACCACTTTTGCACTTGTATTAGTGTGGAAAAACCACTTTTCGCACTTGTATTAGTGTGAAAAAACCACTTTTCGCACTTGTGTTAGTGTTGAAAAACCACTTTTTGCACTTGTGTTAGTGTTGAAAAATCACTTTTCGCACTTGTGTTGGTGCAGGAAACCACTTTTGCACTTGTATTAGTGTGGAAAAAAACACTTTTTGCACTTGTGATAGTGTTGAAAAACCACTTTTCGCACTTGTGTTAGTGTTGAAAAACCACTTTTCGCACTTGTGTTAGTGTTGAAAAACCACTTTTCGCACTTGTGTTGGTGCAGGAAACCACTTTTGCACTTGTATTAGTGTGGAAAAAACACTTTTTGCACTTGTGATAGTGTTGAAAAACCACTTTTCGCACTTGTGTTAGTGTTAAAAAACCACTTTTCGCACTTGTGTTGGTGCAGGAAACCACTTTTGCACTTGTATTAGTGTGGAAAAACCACTTTTCTCACTTGTGTTAGTGTTGAAAAAACACTTTTTGCACTTGTGATAGTGTTGAAAAACCACTTTTGGCACTTGTGTTAGTGTTGAAAAACCACTTTTCGCACTTGTGTTGGTGCAGGAAACCACTTTTGCACTTGTAATTGTGTGGAAAAACCACTTTTCGCACTTGTGTTAGTGTTGAAAAACCACTTTTCGCACTTGTGTTAATGTTGAAAAACCACTTTTCGCACTTGTGTTGTTGCAGGAAACCACTTTTGCACTTGTATTAGTGTGGAAAAAACACTTTTTGCACTTGTGATAGTGTTGAAAAACCACTTTTCGCACTTGTGTTGGTGCAGGAAACCACTTTTGCATTTGTATTAGTGTGGAAAAAACACTTTTTGCACTTGTGATAGTGTTGAAAAACCACTTTTCACACTTGTGTTAGTGTTGAAAAATCACTTTTCGCACTTGTGTTGGTGCAGGAAACCACTTTTGCACTTGTATTAGTGTGGAAAAACCACTTTTCGCACTTGTATTAGTGTGAAAAAACCACTTTTCGCACTTGTGTTAATGTTGAAAAACCACTTTTCGCACTTGTGTTGGTGCAGGAAACCACTTTTGCACTTGTATTAGTGTGGAAAAACCACTTTTCGCACTTGTATTAGTGTGAAAAAACCACTTTTCGCACTTGTGTTAATGTTGAAAAACCATTTTCGCACTTGTGTTGTTGCAGGAAACCACTTTTGCACTTGTATTAGTGTGGAAAAAACACTTTTTGCACTTGTGATAGTGTTGAAAAACCACTTTTCGCACTTGTGTTGGTGCAGGAAACCACTTTTGCATTTGTATTAGTGTGGAAAAAACACTTTTTGCACTTGTGATAGTGTTGAAAAACCACTTTTCGCACTTGTGTTAGTGTTGAAAAATCACTTTTCGCACTTGTGTTGGTGCAGGAAACCACTTTTGCACTTGTATTAGTGTGGAAAAACCACTTTTCGCACTTGTATTAGTGTGAAAAAACCACTTTTCGCACTTGTGTTAATGTTGAAAAACCACTTTTCGCACTTGTGTTGGTGCAGGAAACCACTTTTGCACTTGTATTAGTGTGGAAAAACCACTTTTCGCACTTGTATTAGTGTGAAAAAACCACTTTTCGCACTTGTGTTAATGTTGAAAAACCACTTTTCGCACTTGTGTTGGTGCAGGAAACCACTTTTGCACTTGTATTAGTGTGGAAAAACCACTTTTCGCACTTGTGTTAGTGTTGAAAAACCACTTTTCGCACTTGTGTTAGTGTTGAAAAACCACTTTTCGCACTTGTGTTGGTGCAGGAAACCACTTTTGCACTTGTATTAGTGTGGAAAAAACACTTTTTGCACTTGTGATAGTGTTGAAAAACCACTTTTCGCACTTGTGTTAGTGTTGAAAAACCACATTTCGCACTTGTGTTAGTGTTGAAAAACCACTTTTCGCACTTGTGTTGGTACAGGAAACCACTTTTGCACTTGTATTAGTGTGGAAAAACCACTTTTCGCACTTGTATTAGTGTGAAAAAACCACTTTTCGCACTTGTGTTAGTGTTGAAAAACCACTTTTCGCACTTGTGTTGGTGCAGGAAACCACTTTTGCATTTGTATTAGTGTGGAAAAAACACTTTTTGCACTTGTGATAGTGTTGAAAAACCACTTTTCGCACTTGTGTTAGTGTTGAAAAATCACTTTTCGCACTTGTGTTGGTGCAGGAAACCACTTTTGCACTTGTATTAGTGTGGAAAAACCACTTTTCGCACTTGTATTAGTGTGAAAAAACCACTTTTCGCACTTGTGTTAGTGTTGAAAAACCACTTTTTGCACTTGTGTTAGTGTTGAAAAATCACTTTTCGCACTTGTGTTGGTGCAGGAAACCACTTTTGCATTTGTATTAGTGTGGAAAAAACACTTTTTGCACTTGTGATAGTGTTGAAAAACCACTTTTCGCACTTGTGTTAGTGTTGAAAAACCACTTTTCGCACTTGTGTTAGTGTTGAAAAACCACTTTTCGCACTTGTGTTGGTGCAGGAAACCACTTTTGCACTTGTATTAGTGTGGAAAAAACACTTTTTGCACTTGTGATAGTGTTGAAAAACCACTTTTCGCACTTGTGTTAGTGTTAAAAAACCACTTTTCGCACTTGTGTTGGTGCAGGAAACCACTTTTGCACTTGTATTAGTGTGGAAAAACCACTTTTCTCACTTGTGTTAGTGTTGAAAAAACACTTTTTGCACTTGTGATAGTGTTGAAAAACCACTTTTGGCACTTGTGTTTGTGTTGAAAAACCACTTTTCGCACTTGTGTTGGTGCAGGAAACCACATTTGCACTTGTAATTGTGCGGAAAAACCACTTTTCGCACTTGTGTTAGTGTTGAAAAACCACTTTTCGCACTTGTGTTAATGTTGAAAAACCACTTTTCGCACTTGTGTTGTTGCAGGAAACCACTTTTGCACTTGTATTAGTGTGGAAAAAACACTTTTTGCACTTGTGATAGTGTTGAAAAATCACTTTTCGCACTTGTGTTGGTGCAGGAAACCACTTTTGCACTTGTATTAGTGTGGAAAAACCACTTTTCGCACTTGTATTAGTGTGAAAAAACCACTTTTCGCACTTGTGTTAATGTTGAAAAACCACTTTTCGCACTTGTGTTGGTGCAGGAAACCACTTTTGCACTTGTATTAGTGTGGAAAAACCACTTTTCGCACTTGTATTAGTGTGAAAAAACCACTTTTCGCACTTGTGTTAATGTTGAAAAACCACTTTTCGCACTTGTGTTGGTGCAGGAAACCACTTTTGCACTTGTATTAGTGTGGAAAAACCACTTTTCGCACTTGTGTTAATGTTGAAAAACCACTTTTCGCACTTGTGTTAGTGTTGAAAAACCACATTTCGCACTTGTGTTAGTGTTGAAAAACCACTTTTCGCACTTGTGTTGGTACAGGAAACCACTTTTGCACTTGTATTAGTGTGGAAAAACCACTTCTCGCACTTGTATTAGTGTGAAAAAACCACTTTTCGCACTTGTGTTAGCGTTGAAAAACCACTTTTCGCACTTGTGTTAGTGTTGAAAAACCACTTTTCGCACTTGTGTTGGTGCAGGAAACCACTTTTGCACTTGTATTAGTGTGGAAAAAACACTTTTTGCACTTGTGATAGTGTTGAAAAACCACTTTTCGCACTTGTGTTAGTGTTGAAAAACCACATTTCGCACTTGTGTTAGTGTTGAAAAACCACTTTTCGCACTTGTGTTGGTACAGGAAACCACTTTTGCACTTGTATTAGTGTGGTGTGGAAAACCACTTTTCGCACTTGTGTTAATGTTGAAAAACCACTTTTTGCACTTGTGTTGGTGCAGGAAACCACTTTTGCACTTGTATTAGTGTGAAAAAACCACTTTTCGCACTTGTGTTAATGTTGAAAAACCACTTTTCGCACTTGAGTTGGTGCAGGAAACCACTTTTGCACTTGTATTAGTGTGGAAAAACCACTTTTCGCACTTGTGTTAATGTTGAAAAACCACTTTTCGCACTTGTGTTGGTGCAGGAAACCACTTTTGCACTTGTATTAGTGTGGAAAAACCACTTTTCGCACTTGTGTTAGTGTTGAAAAACCACTTTTCGCACTTGTGTTAGTGTTGAAAAACCACTTTTCGCACTATTGTTAGTGTTGAAAAACCACTTTTCGCACTTGTGTTGGTGCAGGAAACCACTTTTGCACTTGTATTAGTGTGGAAAAAACACTTTTTGCACTTTTGATAGTGTTGAAAAATCACTTTTCGCACTTGTGTTAGTGTTAAAAAACCACTTTTCGCACTTGTGTTGGTGCAGGAAACCACTTTTGCACTTGTATTAGTGTGGAAAAACCACTTTTCTCACTTGTGTTAGTGTTGAAAAACCACTTTTCGCACTTGTGTTGGTGCAGGAAACCACTTTTGCATTTGTATTAGTGTGGAAAAAACACTTTTTGCACTTGTGATAGTGTTGAAAAACCACTTTTCGCACTTGTGTTAGTGTTGAAAAATCACTTTTCGCACTTGTGTTGGTGCAGGAAACCACTTTTGCACTTGTATTAGTGTGGAAAAACCACTTTTCGCACTTGTATTAGTGTGAAAAAACCACTTTTCGCACTTGTGTTAATGTTGAAAAACCACATTTCGCACTTGTGTTAGTGTTGAAAAACCACTTTTCGCACTTGTGTTGGTACAGGAAACCACTTTTGCACTTGTATTAGTGTGGAAAAACCACTTTTGGCACTTGTATTAGTGTGAAAAAACCACTTTTCGCACTTGTGTTAATGTTGAAAAACCACTTTTCGCACTTGTGTTGGTGCAGGAAACCACTTTTGCACTTGTATTAGTGTGGAAAAACCACTTTTCGCACTTGTATTAGTGTGAAAAAACCACTTTTCGCACTTGTGTTAATGTTGAAAAACCACATTTCGCACTTGTGTTAGTGTTGAAAAACCACTTTTCGCACTTGTGTTGGTACAGGAAACCACTTTTGCACTTGTATTAGTGTGGAAAAACCACTTTTCGCACTTGTATTAGTGTGAAAAAACCACTTTTCGCACTTGTGTTAGTGTTGAAAAACCACTTTTCGCACTTGTGTTGGTGCAGGAAACCACTTTTGCATTTGTATTAGTGTGGAAAAAACACTTTTTGCACTTGTGTTAGTGTTGAAAAACCACATTTCGCACTTGTGTTAGTGTTGAAAAACCACTTTTCGCACTTGTGTTGGTACAGGAAACCACTTTTGCACTTGTATTAGTGTGGAAAAACCACTTTTCGCACTTGTATTAGTGTGAAAAAACCACTTTTCGCACTTGTGTTAGTGTTGAAAAACCACTTTTCGCACTTGTGTTGAAAAACCACTTTTGCACTTGTGTTAGTGTGGAAAAACCACTTTTGCATTTGTATTAGTGTGGAAAAAACACTTTTTGCACTTGTGATAGTGTTGAAAAACCACTTTTCGCACTTGTGTTAGTGTTGAAAAATCACTTTTCGCACTTGTGTTGGTGCAGGAAACCACTTTTGCACTTGTATTAGTGTGGAAAACCACTTTTCGCACTTTTGATAGTGTTGAAAAATCACTTTTCGCACTTGTGATAGTGTTGAAAAACCACTTTTCGCACTTGTGTTGTTGCAGGAAACCACTTTTGCACTTGTATTAGTGTGGAAAAAACACTTTTTGCACTTGTGATAGTGTTGAAAAACCACTTTTCGCACTTGTGTTGGTGCAGGAAACCACTTTTGCATTTGTATTAGTGTGGAAAAAACACTTTTTGCACTTGTGATAGTGTTGAAAAACCACTTTTCGCACTTGTGTTAGTGTTGAAAAATCACTTTTCGCACTTGTGTTGGTGCAGGAAACCACTTTTGCACTTGTATTTGTGTGGAAAAACCACTTTTCGCACTTGTATTAGTGTGAAAAAACCACTTTTCGCACTTGTGTTAATGTTGAAAAACCACTTTTCGCACTTGTGTTGGTGCAGGAAACCACTTTTGCACTTGTATTAGTGTGGAAAAACCACTTTTCGCACTTGTATTAGTGTGAAAAAACCACTTTTCGCACTTGTGTTAATGTTGAAAAACCACTTTTCGCACTTGTGTTGGTGCAGGAAACCACTTTTGCACTTGTATTAGTGTGGAAAAACCACTTTTCGCACTTGTGTTAGTGTTGAAAAACCACTTTTCGCACTTGTGTTAGTGTTGAAAAACCACTTTTCGCACTTGTGTTGGTGCAGGAAACCACTTTTGCACTTGTATTAGTGTGGAAAAACACTTTTTGCACTTGTGATAGTGTTGAAAAACCACTTTTCGCACTTGTGTTAGTGTTGAAAAACCACATTTCGCACTTGTGTTAGTGTTGAAAAACCACTTTTCGCACTTGTGTTGGTACAGGAAACCACTTTTGCACTTGTATTAGTGTGGAAAAACCACTTTTCGCACTTGTATTAGTGTGAAAAAACCACTTTTCGCACTTGTGTTAGTGTTGAAAAACCACTTTTCGCACTTGTGTTGGTGCAGGAAACCACTTTTGCATTTGTATTAGTGTGGAAAAAACACTTTTTGCACTTGTGATAGTGTTGAAAAACCACTTTTCGCACTTGTGTTAGTGTTGAAAAATCACTTTTCGCACTTGTGTTGGTGCAGGAAACCACTTTTGCACTTGTATTAGTGTGGAAAAACCACTTTTCGCACTTGTATTAGTGTGAAAAAACCACTTTTCGCACTTGTGTTAGTGTTGAAAAACCACTTTTTGCACTTGTGTTAGTGTTGAAAAATCACTTTTCGCACTTGTGTTGGTGCAGGAAACCACTTTTGCATTTGTATTAGTGTGGAAAAAACACTTTTTGCACTTGTGATAGTGTTGAAAAACCACTTTTCGCACTTGTGTTAGTGTTGAAAAACCACTTTTCGCACTTGTGTTAGTGTTGAAAAACCACTTTTCGCACTTGTGTTGGTGCAGGAAACCACTTTTGCACTTGTAATTGTGCGGAAAAACCACTTTTCGCACTTGTGTTAGTGTTGAAAAACCACTTTTCGCACTTGTGTTAATGTTGAAAAACCACTTTTCGCACTTGTGTTGTTGCAGGAAACCACTTTTGCACTTGTATTAGTGTGGAAAAAACACTTTTTGCACTTGTGATAGTGTTGAAAAATCACTTTTCGCACTTGTGTTGGTGCAGGAAACCACTTTTGCACTTGTATTAGTGTGGAAAAACCACTTTTCGCACTTGTATTAGTGTGAAAAAACCACTTTTCGCACTTGTGTTAATGTTGAAAAACCACTTTTCGCACTTGTGTTGGTGCAGGAAACCACTTTTGCACTTGTATTAGTGTGGAAAAACCACTTTTCGCACTTGTGTTAGTGTTGAAAAACCACTTTTCGCACTTGTGTTGGTACAGGAAACCACTTTTGCACTTGTATTAGTGTGGAAAAACCACTTCTCGCACTTGTATTAGTGTGAAAAAACCACTTTTCGCACTTGTGTTAGCGTTGAAAAACCACTTTTCGCACTTGTGTTAGTGTTGAAAAACCACTTTTCGCACTTGTGTTGGTGCAGGAAACCACTTTTGCACTTGTATTAGTGTGGAAAAAACACTTTTTGCACTTGTGATAGTGTTGAAAAACCACTTTTCGCACTTGTGTTAGTGTTGAAAAACCACATTTCGCACTTGTGTTAGTGTTGAAAAACCACTTTTCGCACTTGTGTTGGTACAGGAAACCACTTTTGCACTTGTATTAGTGTGGAAAACCACTTTTCGCACTTGTGTTAATGTTGAAAAACCACTTTTTGCACTTGTGTTGGTGCAGGAAACCACTTTTGCACTTGTATTAGTGTGAAAAAACCACTTTTCGCACTTGTGTTAATGTTGAAAAACCACTTTTCGCACTTGTGTTGGTGCAGTAAACCACTTTTGCACTTGTATTAGTGTGGAAAAACCACTTTTCGCACTTGTGTTAATGTTGAAAAACCACTTTTCGCACTTGTGTTGGTGCAGGAAACCACTTTTGCACTTGTATTAGTGTGGAAAAACCACTTTTCGCACTTGTGTTAGTGTTGAAAAACCACTTTTCGCACTTGTGTTAGTGTTGAAAAACCACTTTTCGCACTATTGTTAGTGTTGAAAAACCACTTTTCGCACTTGTGTTGGTGCAGGAAACCACTTTTGCACTTGTATTAGTGTGGAAAAAACACTTTTTGCACTTTTGATAGTGTTGAAAAATCACTTTTCGCACTTGTGTTAGTGTTAAAAAACCACTTTTCGCACTTGTGTTGGTGCAGGAAACCACTTTTGCACTTGTATTAGTGTGGAAAAACCACTTTTCTCACTTGTGTTAGTGTTGAAAAACCACTTTTCGCACTTGTGTTGGTGCAGGAAACCACTTTTGCATTTGTATTAGTGTGGAAAAAACACTTTTTGCACTTGTGATAGTGTTGAAAAACCACTTTTCGCACTTGTGTTAGTGTTGAAAAATCACTTTTCGCACTTGTGTTGGTGCAGGAAACCACTTTTGCACTTGTATTAGTGTGGAAAAACCACTTTTCGCACTTGTATTAGTGTGAAAAAACCACTTTTCGCACTTGTGTTAATGTTGAAAAACCACATTTCGCACTTGTGTTAGTGTTGAAAAACCACTTTTCGCACTTGTGTTGGTACAGGAAACCACTTTTGCACTTGTATTAGTGTGGAAAAACCACTTTTGGCACTTGTATTAGTGTGAAAAAACCACTTTTCGCACTTGTGTTAATGTTGAAAAACCACTTTTCGCACTTGTGTTGGTGCAGGAAACCACTTTTGCACTTGTATTAGTGTGGAAAAACCACTTTTCGCACTTGTATTAGTGTGAAAAAACCACTTTTCGCACTTGTGTTAATGTTGAAAAACCACATTTCGCACTTGTGTTAGTGTTGAAAAACCACTTTTCGCACTTGTGTTGGTACAGGAAACCACTTTTGCACTTGTATTAGTGTGGAAAAACCACTTTTCGCACTTGTATTAGTGTGAAAAAACCACTTTTCGCACTTGTGTTAGTGTTGAAAAACCACTTTTCGCACTTGTGTTGGTGCAGGAAACCACTTTTGCATTTGTATTAGTGTGGAAAAAACACTTTTTGCACTTGTGTTAGTGTTGAAAAACCACATTTCGCACTTGTGTTAGTGTTGAAAACCACTTTTCGCACTTGTGTTGGTACAGGAAACCACTTTTGCACTTGTATTAGTGTGGAAAAATCACTTTTCGCACTTGTGTTAGTGTTGAAAAACCACTTTTTGCACTTGTGATAGTGTTGAAAAATCACTTTTCGCACTTGTGTTGGTGCAGGAAACCACTTTTGCATTTGTATTAGTGTGGAAAAAACACTTTTTGCACTTGTGATAGTGTTGAAAAACCACTTTTCGCACTTGTGTTAGTGTTGAAAAACCACTTTTCGCACTTGTGTTAGTGTTGAAAAACCACTTTTCGCACTTGTGTTGGTGCAGGAATCCACTTTTGCACTTGTATTAGTGTGGAAAAAACACTTTTTGCACTTGTGATAGTGTTGAAAAACCACTTTTCGCACTTGTGTTGGTGCAGGAAACCACTTTTGCACTTGTATTAGTGTGGAAAACCACTTTTCGCACTTTTGATAGTGTTGAAAAATCACTTTTCGCACTTGTGATAGTGTTGAAAAACCACTTTTCGCACTTGTGTTGTTGCAGGAAACCACTTTTGCACTTGTATTAGTGTGGAAAAAACACTTTTTGCACTTGTGATAGTGTTGAAAAACCACTTTTCGCACTTGTGTTGGTGCAGGAAACCACTTTTGCATTTGTATTAGTGTGGAAAAAAACACTTTTTGCACTTGTGATAGTGTTGAAAAACCACTTTTCGCACTTGTGTTAGTGTTGAAAAATCACTTTTCGCACTTGTGTTGGTGCAGGAAACCACTTTTGCACTTGTATTTGTGTGGAAAAACCACTTTTCGCACTTGTATTAGTGTGAAAAAACCACTTTTCGCACTTGTGTTAATGTTGAAAAACCACTTTTCGCACTTGTGTTGGTGCAGGAAACCACTTTTGCACTTGTATTAGTGTGGAAAAACCACTTTTCGCACTTGTATTAGTGTGAAAAAACCACTTTTCGCACTTGTGTTAATGTTGAAAAACCACTTTTCGCACTTGTGTTGGTGCAGGAAACCACTTTTGCACTTGTATTAGTGTGGAAAAACCACTTTTCGCACTTGTGTTAGTGTTGAAAAACCACTTTTCGCACTTGTGTTAGTGTTGAAAAACCACTTTTCGCACTTGTGTTGGTGCAGGAAACCACTTTTGCACTTGTATTAGTGTGGAAAAACACTTTTTGCACTTGTGATAGTGTTGAAAAACCACTTTTCGCACTTGTGTTAGTGTTGAAAAACCACATTTCGCACTTGTGTTAGTGTTGAAAAACCACTTTTCGCACTTGTGTTGGTACAGGAAACCACTTTTGCACTTGTATTAGTGTGGAAAAACCACTTTTCGCACTTGTATTAGTGTGAAAAAACCACTTTTCGCACTTGTGTTAGTGTTGAAAAACCACTTTTCGCACTTGTGTTGGTGCAGGAAACCACTTTTGCATTTGTATTAGTGTGGAAAAAACACTTTTTGCACTTGTGATAGTGTTGAAAAACCACTTTTCGCACTTGTGTTAGTGTTGAAAAATCACTTTTCGCACTTGTGTTGGTGCAGGAAACCACTTTTGCACTTGTATTAGTGTGGAAAAACCACTTTTCGCACTTGTATTAGTGTGAAAAAACCACTTTTCGCACTTGTGTTAGTGTTGAAAAACCACTTTTTGCACTTGTGTTAGTGTTGAAAAATCACTTTTCGCACTTGTGTTGGTGCAGGAAACCACTTTTGCATTTGTATTAGTGTGGAAAAAACACTTTTTGCACTTGTGATAGTGTTGAAAAACCACTTTTCGCACTTGTGTTAGTGTTGAAAAACCACTTTTCGCACTTGTGTTAGTGTTGAAAAACCACTTTTCGCACTTGTGTTGGTGCAGGAAACCACTTTTGCACTTGTAATTGTGCGGAAAAACCACTTTTCGCACTTGTGTTAGTGTTGAAAAACCACTTTTCGCACTTGTGTTAATGTTGAAAAACCACTTTTCGCACTTGTGTTGTTGCAGGAAACCACTTTTGCACTTGTATTAGTGTGGAAAAAACACTTTTTGCACTTGTGATAGTGTTGAAAAATCACTTTTCGCACTTGTGTTGGTGCAGGAAACCACTTTTGCACTTGTATTAGTGTGGAAAAACCACTTTTCGCACTTGTATTAGTGTGAAAAAACCACTTTTCGCACTTGTGTTAATGTTGAAAAACCACTTTTCGCACTTGTGTTGGTGCAGGAAACCACTTTTGCACTTGTATTAGTGTGGAAAAACCACTTTTCGCACTTGTGTTAGTGTTGAAAAACCACTTTTCGCACTTGTGTTGGTACAGGAAACCACTTTTGCACTTGTATTAGTGTGGAAAAACCACTTCTCGCACTTGTATTAGTGTGAAAAAACCACTTTTCGCACTTGTGTTAGCGTTGAAAAACCACTTTTCGCACTTGTGTTAGTGTTGAAAAACCACTTTTCGCACTTGTGTTGGTGCAGGAAACCACTTTTGCACTTGTATTAGTGTGGAAAAAACACTTTTTGCACTTGTGATAGTGTTGAAAAACCACTTTTCGCACTTGTGTTAGTGTTGAAAAACCACATTTCGCACTTGTGTTAGTGTTGAAAAACCACTTTTCGCACTTGTGTTGGTACAGGAAACCACTTTTGCACTTGTATTAGTGTGGAAAACCACTTTTCGCACTTGTGTTAATGTTGAAAAACCACTTTTCGCACTTGTGTTGGTGCAGGAAACCACTTTTGCACTTGTATTAGTGTGGAAAAACCACTTTTCGCACTTGTATTAGTGTGAAAAAACCACTTTTCGCACTTGTGTTAATGTTGAAAAACCACTTTTCGCACTTGTGTTGGTGCAGGAAACCACTTTTGCACTTGTATTAGTGTGGAAAAACCACTTTTCGCACTTGTATTAGTGTGAAAAAACCACTTTTCGCACTTGTGTTAATGTTGAAAAACCACTTTTCGCACTTGTGTTGGTGCAGGAAACCACTTTTGCACTTGTATTAGTGTGGAAAAACCACTTTTCGCACTTGTGTTAGTGTTGAAAAACCACTTTTCGCACTTGTGTTAGTGTTGAAAAACCACTTTTCGCACTTGTGTTGGTGCAGGAAACCACTTTTGCACTTGTATTAGTGTGGAAAAACACTTTTTGCACTTGTGATAGCGTTGAAAAACCACTTTTCGCACTTGTGTTAGTGTTGAAAAACCACATTTCGCACTTGTGTTAGTGTTGAAAAACCACTTTTCGCACTTGTGTTGGTACAGGAAACCACTTTTGCACTTGTATTAGTGTGGAAAAACCACTTTTCGCACTTGTATTAGTGTGAAAAAACCACTTTTCGCACTTGTGTTAGTGTTGAAAAACCACTTTTCGCACTTGTGTTGGTGCAGGAAACCACTTTTGCATTTGTATTAGTGTGGAAAAAACACTTTTTGCACTTGTGATAGTGTTGAAAAACCACTTTTCGCACTTGTGTTAGTGTTGAAAAATCACTTTTCGCACTTGTGTTGGTGCAGGAAACCACTTTTGCACTTGTATTAGTGTGGAAAAACCACTTTTCGCACTTGTATTAGTGTGAAAAAACCACTTTTCGCACTTGTGTTAGTGTTGAAAAACCACTTTTTGCACTTGTGTTAGTGTTGAAAAATCACTTTTCGCACTTGTGTTGGTGCAGGAAACCACTTTTGCATTTGTATTAGTGTGGAAAAAACACTTTTTGCACTTGTGATAGTGTTGAAAAACCACTTTTCGCACTTGTGTTAGTGTTGAAAAACCACTTTTCGCACTTGTGTTAGTGTTGAAAAACCACTTTTCGCACTTGTGTTGGTGCAGGAAACCACTTTTGCACTTGTAATTGTGCGGAAAAACCACTTTTCGCACTTGTGTTAGTGTTGAAAAACCACTTTTCGCACTTGTGTTAATGTTGAAAAACCACTTTTCGCACTTGTGTTGTTGCAGGAAACCACTTTTGCACTTGTATTAGTGTGGAAAAAACACTTTTTGCACTTGTGATAGTGTTGAAAAATCACTTTTCGCACTTGTGTTGGTGCAGGAAACCACTTTTGCACTTGTATTAGTGTGGAAAAACCACTTTTCGCACTTGTATTAGTGTGAAAAAAACCACTTTTCGCACTTGTGTTAATGTTGAAAAACCACTTTTCGCACTTGTGTTGGTGCAGGAAACCACTTTTGCACTTGTATTAGTGTGGAAAAACCACTTTTCGCACTTGTGTTAGTGTTGAAAAACCACTTTTCGCACTTGTGTTGGTACAGGAAACCACTTTTGCACTTGTATTAGTGTGGAAAAACCACTTCTCGCACTTGTATTAGTGTGAATAAACCACTTTTCGCACTTGTGTTAGCGTTGAAAAACCACTTTTCGCACTTGTGTTAGTGTTGAAAAACCACTTTTCGCACTTGTGTTGGTGCAGGAAACCACTTTTGCACTTGTATTAGTGTGGAAAAAACACTTTTTGCACTTGTGATAGTGTTGAAAAACCACTTTTCGCACTTGTGTTAGTGTTGAAAAACCACATTTCGCACTTGTGTTAGTGTTGAAAAACCACTTTTCGCACTTGTGTTGGTACAGGAAACCACTTTTGCACTTGTATTAGTGTGGAAAACCACTTTTCGCACTTGTGTTAATGTTGAAAAACCACTTTTTGCACTTGTGTTGGTGCAGGAAACCACTTTTGCACTTGTATTAGTGTGAAAAAACCACTTTTCGCACTTGTGTTAATGTTGAAAAACCACTTTTCGCACTTGTGTTGGTGCAGTAAACCACTTTTGCACTTGTATTAGTGTGGAAAAACCACTTTTCGCACTTGTGTTAATGTTGAAAAACCACTTTTCGCACTTGTGTTGGTGCAGGAAACCACTTTTGCACTTGTATTAGTGTGGAAAAACCACTTTTCGCACTTGTGTTAGTGTTGAAAAACCACTTTTCGCACTTGTGTTAGTGTTGAAAAACCACTTTTCGCACTATTGTTAGTGTTGAAAAACCACTTTTCGCACTTGTGTTGGTGCAGGAAACCACTTTTGCACTTGTATTAGTGTGGAAAAAACACTTTTTGCACTTTTGATAGTGTTGAAAAATCACTTTTCGCACTTGTGTTAGTGTTAAAAAACCACTTTTCGCACTTGTGTTGGTGCAGGAAACCACTTTTGCACTTGTATTAGTGTGGAAAAACCACTTTTCTCACTTGTGTTAGTGTTGAAAAACCACTTTTCGCACTTGTGTTGGTGCAGGAAACCACTTTTGCATTTGTATTAGTGTGGAAAAAACACTTTTTGCACTTGTGATAGTGTTGAAAAACCACTTTTCGCACTTGTGTTAGTGTTGAAAAATCACTTTTCGCACTTGTGTTGGTGCAGGAAACCACTTTTGCACTTGTATTAGTGTGGAAAAACCACTTTTCGCACTTGTATTAGTGTGAAAAAACCACTTTTCGCACTTGTGTTAATGTTGAAAAACCACATTTCGCACTTGTGTTAGTGTTGAAAAACCACTTTTCGCACTTGTGTTGGTACAGGAAACCACTTTTGCACTTGTATTAGTGTGGAAAAACCACTTTTGGCACTTGTATTAGTGTGAAAAAACCACTTTTCGCACTTGTGTTAATGTTGAAAAACCACTTTTCGCACTTGTGTTGGTGCAGGAAACCACTTTTGCACTTGTATTAGTGTGGAAAAACCACTTTTCGCACTTGTATTAGTGTGAAAAAACCACTTTTCGCACTTGTGTTAATGTTGAAAAACCACATTTCGCACTTGTGTTAGTGTTGAAAAACCACTTTTCGCACTTGTGTTGGTACAGGAAACCACTTTTGCACTTGTATTAGTGTGGAAAAACCACTTTTCGCACTTGTATTAGTGTGAAAAAACCACTTTTCGCACTTGTGTTAGTGTTGAAAAACCACTTTTCGCACTTGTGTTGGTGCAGGAAACCACTTTTGCATTTGTATTAGTGTGGAAAAAACACTTTTTGCACTTGTGTTAGTGTTGAAAAACCACATTTCGCACTTGTGTTAGTGTTGAAAAACCACTTTTCGCACTTGTGTTGGTACAGGAAACCACTTTTGCACTTGTATTAGTGTGGAAAAATCACTTTTCGCACTTGTGTTAGTGTTGAAAAACCACTTTTTGCACTTGTGTTAGTGTTGAAAAATCACTTTTCGCACTTGTGTTGGTGCAGGAAACCACTTTTGCATTTGTATTAGTGTGGAAAAAACACTTTTTGCACTTGTGATAGTGTTGAAAAACCACTTTTCGCACTTGTGTTAGTGTTGAAAAACCACTTTTCGCACTTGTGTTAGTGTTGAAAAACCACTTTTCGCACTTGTGTTGGTGCAGGAAACCACTTTTGCACTTGTATTAGTGTGGAAAAAACACTTTTTGCACTTGTGATAGTGTTGAAAAACCACTTTTCGCACTTGTGTTGGTGCAGGAAACCACTTTTGCACTTGTATTAGTGTGGAAAACCACTTTTCGCACTTTTGATAGTGTTGAAAAATCACTTTTCGCACTTGTGATAGTGTTGAAAAACCACTTTTCGCACTTGTGTTGTTGCAGGAAACCACTTTTGCACTTGTATTAGTGTGGAAAAAACACTTTTTGCACTTGTGATAGTGTTGAAAAACCACTTTTCGCACTTGTGTTGGTGCAGGAAACCACTTTTGCATTTGTATTAGTGTGGAAAAAACACTTTTTGCACTTGTGATAGTGTTGAAAAACCACTTTTCGCACTTGTGTTAGTGTTGAAAAATCACTTTTCGCACTTGTGTTGGTGCAGGAAACCACTTTTGCACTTGTATTTGTGTGGAAAAACCACTTTTCGCACTTGTATTAGTGTGAAAAAACCACTTTTCGCACTTGTGTTAATGTTGAAAAACCACTTTTCGCACTTGTGTTGGTGCAGGAAACCACTTTTGCACTTGTATTAGTGTGGAAAAACCACTTTTCGCACTTGTATTAGTGTGAAAAAACCACTTTTCGCACTTGTGTTAATGTTGAAAAACCACTTTTCGCACTTGTGTTGGTGCAGGAAACCACTTTTGCACTTGTATTAGTGTGGAAAAACCACTTTTCGCACTTGTGTTAGTGTTGAAAAACCACTTTTCGCACTTGTGTTAGTGTTGAAAAACCACTTTTCGCACTTGTGTTGGTGCAGGAAACCACTTTTGCACTTGTATTAGTGTGGAAAAACACTTTTTGCACTTGTGATAGTGTTGAAAAACCACTTTTCGCACTTGTGTTAGTGTTGAAAAACCACATTTCGCACTTGTGTTAGTGTTGAAAAACCACTTTTCGCACTTGTGTTGGTACAGGAAACCACTTTTGCACTTGTATTAGTGTGGAAAAACCACTTTTCGCACTTGTATTAGTGTGAAAAAACCACTTTTCGCACTTGTGTTAGTGTTGAAAAACCACTTTTCGCACTTGTGTTGGTGCAGGAAACCACTTTTGCATTTGTATTAGTGTGGAAAAAACACTTTTTGCACTTGTGATAGTGTTGAAAAACCACTTTTCGCACTTGTGTTAGTGTTGAAAAATCACTTTTCGCACTTGTGTTGGTGCAGGAAACCACTTTTGCACTTGTATTAGTGTGGAAAAACCACTTTTCGCACTTGTATTAGTGTGAAAAAACCACTTTTCGCACTTGTGTTAGTGTTGAAAAACCACTTTTTGCACTTGTGTTAGTGTTGAAAAATCACTTTTCGCACTTGTGTTGGTGCAGGAAACCACTTTTGCATTTGTATTAGTGTGGAAAAAACACTTTTTGCACTTGTGATAGTGTTGAAAAACCACTTTTCGCACTTGTGTTAGTGTTGAAAAACCACTTTTCGCACTTGTGTTAGTGTTGAAAAACCACTTTTCGCACTTGTGTTGGTGCAGGAAACCACTTTTGCACTTGTAATTGTGCGGAAAAACCACTTTTCGCACTTGTGTTAGTGTTGAAAAACCACTTTTCGCACTTGTGTTAATGTTGAAAAACCACTTTTCGCACTTGTGTTGTTGCAGGAAACCACTTTTGCACTTGTATTAGTGTGGAAAAAACACTTTTTGCACTTGTGATAGTGTTGAAAAATCACTTTTCGCACTTGTGTTGGTGCAGGAAACCACTTTTGCACTTGTATTAGTGTGGAAAAACCACTTTTCGCACTTGTATTAGTGTGAAAAAACCACTTTTCGCACTTGTGTTAATGTTGAAAAACCACTTTTCGCACTTGTGTTGGTGCAGGAAACCACTTTTGCACTTGTATTAGTGTGGAAAAACCACTTTTCGCACTTGTGTTAGTGTTGAAAAACCACTTTTCGCACTTGTGTTGGTACAGGAAACCACTTTTGCACTTGTATTAGTGTGGAAAAACCACTTCTCGCACTTGTATTAGTGTGAAAAAACCACTTTTCGCACTTGTGTTAGCGTTGAAAAACCACTTTTCGCACTTGTGTTAGTGTTGAAAAACCACTTTTCGCACTTGTGTTGGTGCAGGAAACCACTTTTGCACTTGTATTAGTGTGGAAAAAACACTTTTTGCACTTGTGATAGTGTTGAAAAACCACTTTTCGCACTTGTGTTAGTGTTGAAAAACCACATTTCGCACTTGTGTTAGTGTTGAAAAACCACTTTTCGCACTTGTGTTGGTACAGGAAACCACTTTTGCACTTGTATTAGTGTGGAAAACCACTTTTCGCACTTGTGTTAATGTTGAAAAACCACTTTTTGCACTTGTGTTGGTGCAGGAAACCACTTTTGCACTTGTATTAGTGTGAAAAAACCACTTTTCGCACTTGTGTTAATGTTGAAAAACCACTTTTCGCACTTGTGTTGGTGCAGTAAACCACTTTTGCACTTGTATTAGTGTGGAAAAACCACTTTTCGCACTTGTGTTAATGTTGAAAAACCACTTTTCGCACTTGTGTTGGTGCAGGAAACCACTTTTGCACTTGTATTAGTGTGGAAAAACCACTTTTCGCACTTGTGTTAGTGTTGAAAAACCACTTTTCGCACTTGTGTTAGTGTTGAAAAACCACTTTTCGCACTATTGTTAGTGTTGAAAAACCACTTTTCGCACTTGTGTTGGTGCAGGAAACCACTTTTGCACTTGTATTAGTGTGGAAAAAACACTTTTTGCACTTTTGATAGTGTTGAAAAATCACTTTTCGCACTTGTGTTAGTGTTAAAAAACCACTTTTCGCACTTGTGTTGGTGCAGGAAACCACTTTTGCACTTGTATTAGTGTGGAAAAACCACTTTTCTCACTTGTGTTAGTGTTGAAAAACCACTTTTCGCACTTGTGTTGGTGCAGGAAACCACTTTTGCATTTGTATTAGTGTGGAAAAAACACTTTTTGCACTTGTGATAGTGTTGAAAAACCACTTTTCGCACTTGTGTTAGTGTTGAAAAATCACTTTTCGCACTTGTGTTGGTGCAGGAAACCACTTTTGCACTTGTATTAGTGTGGAAAAACCACTTTTCGCACTTGTATTAGTGTGAAAAAACCACTTTTCGCACTTGTGTTAATGTTGAAAAACCACATTTCGCACTTGTGTTAGTGTTGAAAAACCACTTTTCGCACTTGTGTTGGTACAGGAAACCACTTTTGCACTTGTATTAGTGTGGAAAAACCACTTTTGGCACTTGTATTAGTGTGAAAAAACCACTTTTCGCACTTGTGTTAATGTTGAAAAACCACTTTTCGCACTTGTGTTGGTGCAGGAAACCACTTTTGCACTTGTATTAGTGTGGAAAAACCACTTTTCGCACTTGTATTAGTGTGAAAAAACCACTTTTCGCACTTGTGTTAATGTTGAAAAACCACATTTCGCACTTGTGTTAGTGTTGAAAAACCACTTTTCGCACTTGTGTTGGTACAGGAAACCACTTTTGCACTTGTATTAGTGTGGAAAAACCACTTTTCGCACTTGTATTAGTGTGAAAAAACCACTTTTCGCACTTGTGTTAGTGTTGAAAAACCACTTTTCGCACTTGTGTGGGTGCAGGAAACCACTTTTGCATTTGTATTAGTGTGGAAAAAACACTTTTTGCACTTGTGTTAGTGTTGAAAAACCACATTTCGCACTTGTGTTAGTGTTGAAAAACCACTTTTCGCACTTGTGTTGGTACAGGAAACCACTTTTGCACTTGTATTAGTGTGGAAAAATCACTTTTCGCACTTGTGTTAGTGTTGAAAAACCACTTTTTGCACTTGTTTTAGTGTTGAAAAATCACTTTTCGCACTTGTGTTGGTGCAGGAAACCACTTTTGCATTTGTATTAGTGTGGAAAAAACACTTTTTGCACTTGTGATAGTGTTGAAAAACCACTTTTCGCACTTGTGTTAGTGTTGAAAAACCACTTTTCGCACTTGTGTTAGTGTTGAAAAACCACTTTTCGCACTTGTGTTGGTGCAGGAAACCACTTTTGCACTTGTATTAGTGTGGAAAAAAACACTTTTTGCACTTGTGATAGTGTTGAAAAACCACTTTTCGCACTTGTGTTAGTGTTAAAAACCACTTTTCGCACTTGTGTTGGTGCAGGAAACCACTTTTGCACTTGTATTAGTGTGGAAAAACCACTTTTCTCACTTGTGTTAGTGTTGAAAAAACACTTTTTGCACTTGTGATAGTGTTGAAAAACCACTTTTGGCACTTGTGTTAGTGTTGAAAAACCACTTTTCGCACTTGTGTTGGTGCAGGAAACCACTTTTGCACTTGTAATTGTGTGGAAAAACCACTTTTCGCACTTGTGTTAGTGTTGAAAAACCACTTTTCGCACTTGTGTTAATGTTGAAAAACCACTTTTCGCACTTGTGTTGTTGCAGGAAACCACTTTTGCACTTGTATTAGTGTGGAAAAAACACTTTTTGCACTTGTGATAGTGTTGAAAAACCACTTTTCGCACTTGTGTTGGTGCAGGAAACCACTTTTGCATTTGTATTAGTGTGGAAAAAACACTTTTTGCACTTGTGATAGTGTTGAAAAACCACTTTTCACACTTGTGTTAGTGTTGAAAAATCACTTTTCGCACTTGTGTTGGTGCAGGAAACCACTTTTGCACTTGTATTAGTGTGGAAAAACCACTTTTCGCACTTGTATTAGTGTGAAAAAACCACTTTTCGCACTTGTGTTAATGTTGAAAAACCACTTTTCGCACTTGTGTTGGTGCAGGAAACCACTTTTGCACTTGTATTAGTGTGGAAAAACCACTTTTCGCACTTGTATTAGTGTGAAAAAACCACTTTTCGCACTTGTGTTAATGTTGAAAAACCACTTTTCGCACTTGTGTTGGTGCAGGAAACCACTTTTGCACTTGTATTAGTGTGGAAAAACCACTTTTCGCACTTGTGTTAGTGTTGAAAAACCACTTTTCGCACTTGTGTTAGTGTTGAAAAACCACTTTTCGCACTTGTGTTGGTGCAGGAAACCACTTTTGCACTTGTATTAGTGTGGAAAAACCACTTTTCGCACTTGTATTAGTGTGGAAAAACCACTTTTCGCACTTGTGTTAGTGTTGAAAAACCACTTTTCGCACTATTTTTTGTGTTGAAAAACCACTTTTCGCACTTGTGTTGGTGCAGGAAACCACTTTTGCACTTGTATTAGTGTGGAAAAAACACTTTTTGCACTTGTGATAGTGTTGAAAAACCACTTTTCGCACTTGTGTTAGTGTTGAAAAACCACTTTTCGCACTTGTGTTGGTGCAGGAAACCACTTTTGCACTTGTATTAGTGTGGAAAAACCACTTTTCGCACTTGTATTAGTGTGAAAAAACCACTTTTCGCACTTGTGTTAGTGTGGAAAAACCACTTTTCGCACTTGTGTTAGTGTTGAAAACCACTTTTTGCACTTGGGTTAGTGTTGAAAAACCACTTTTCGCACTTGTGTTGGTGCAGGAAACCACTTTTGCACTTGTGTTAGTGTTGAAAAACCACTTTTCGCACTTGTGTTAGTGTTGAAAACCACTTTTCGCACTTGTGTTAGTGTTGAAAAACCACTTTTCGCACTTGTGTTGGTGCAGGAAACCACTTTTGCACTTGTATTAGTGTGGAAAAAACACTTTTTGCACTTGTGATAGTGTTGAAAAACCACTTTTCGCACTTGTGTTAGTGTTGAAAAACCACTTTTCGCACTTGTGTTAGTGTTGAAAAACCACTTTTCGCACTTGTGTTGGTACAGGAAACCACTTTTGCACTTGTATTAGTGTGGAAAAAACACTTTTCGCACTTGTGTTAGTGTTGAAAAACCACTTTTCACACTTGTGTTAGTGTTGAAAAACCACTTTTCGCACTTGTCTTGGTACAGGAAACCACTTTTGCACTTGTATTAGTGTGGAAAAACCACTTCTCGCACTTGTATTAGTGTGAAAAAACCACTTTTCGCACTTGTGTTAGCGTTGAAAAACCACTTTTCGCACTTGTGTTAGTGTTGAAAAACCACTTTTCGCACTTGTGTTGGTGCAGGAAACCACTTTTGCACTTGTATTAGTGTGGAAAAAACACTTTTTGCACTTGTGATAGTGTTGAAAAACCACTTTTCGCACTTGTGTTAGTGTTGAAAAACCACATTTCGCACTTGTGTTAGTGTTGAAAAACCACTTTTCGCACTTGTGTTGGTACAGGAAACCACTTTTGCACTTGTATTAGTGTGGAAAACCACTTTTCGCACTTGTGTTAATGTTGAAAAACCACTTTTTGCACTTGTGTTGGTGCAGGAAACCACTTTTGCACTTGTATTAGTGTGAAAAAACCACTTTTCGCACTTGTGTTAATGTTGAAAAACCACTTTTCGCACTTGTGTTGGTGCAGTAAACCACTTTTGCACTTGTATTAGTGTGGAAAAACCACTTTTCGCACTTGTGTTAATGTTGAAAAACCACTTTTCGCACTTGTGTTGGTGCAGGAAACCACTTTTGCACTTGTATTAGTGTGGAAAAACCACTTTTCGCACTTGTGTTAGTGTTGAAAAACCACTTTTCGCACTTGTGTTAGTGTTGAAAAACCACTTTTCGCACTATTGTTAGTGTTGAAAAACCACTTTTCGCACTTGTGTTGGTGCAGGAAACCACTTTTGCACTTGTATTAGTGTGGAAAAAACACTTTTTGCACTTTTGATAGTGTTGAAAAATCACTTTTCGCACTTGTGTTAGTGTTAAAAAAACCACTTTTCGCACTTGTGTTGGTGCAGGAAACCACTTTTGCACTTGTATTAGTGTGGAAAAACCACTTTTCTCACTTGTGTTAGTGTTGAAAAACCACTTTTCGCACTTGTGTTGGTGCAGGAAACCACTTTTGCATTTGTATTAGTGTGGAAAAAACACTTTTTGCACTTGTGATAGTGTTGAAAAACCACTTTTCGCACTTGTGTTAGTGTTGAAAAATCACTTTTCGCACTTGTGTTGGTGCAGGAAACCACTTTTGCACTTGTATTAGTGTGGAAAAACCACTTTTCGCACTTGTATTAGTGTGAAAAAACCACTTTTCGCACTTGTGTTAATGTTGAAAAACCACATTTCGCACTTGTGTTAGTGTTGAAAAACCACTTTTCGCACTTGTGTTGGTACAGGAAACCACTTTTGCACTTGTATTAGTGTGGAAAAACCACTTTTGGCACTTGTATTAGTGTGAAAAAACCACTTTTCGCACTTGTGTTAATGTTGAAAAACCACTTTTCGCACTTGTGTTGGTGCAGGAAACCACTTTTGCACTTGTATTAGTGTGGAAAAACCACTTTTCGCACTTGTATTAGTGTGAAAAAACCACTTTTCGCACTTGTGTTAATGTTGAAAAACCACATTTCGCACTTGTGTTAGTGTTGAAAAACCACTTTTCGCACTTGTGTTGGTACAGGAAACCACTTTTGCACTTGTATTAGTGTGGAAAAACCACTTTTCGCACTTGTATTAGTGTGAAAAAACCACTTTTCGCACTTGTGTTAGTGTTGAAAAACCACTTTTCGCACTTGTGTTGGTGCAGGAAACCACTTTTGCATTTGTATTAGTGTGGAAAAAACACTTTTTGCACTTGTGTTAGTGTTGAAAAACCACATTTCGCACTTGTGTTAGTGTTGAAAAACCACTTTTCGCACTTGTGTTGGTACAGGAAACC
>NW_027619356.1:0-44866 GCF_964187855.1 Myxine glutinosa
AACACTAACACAAGTGCGAAAAGTGGTTTTTCAACACTAACACAAATGCAAAAAGTGTTTTTTCAACACTAATACAAGTGCAAAAGTGGTTTCCTGCACCAACACAAGTGCAAAAAGTGGTTTTTCAACACTAACACAAGTGCGAAAAGTAGTTTTTCAACAGTAACACAAGTGCCAAAAGTGGGTTTTCAACACTAACACAAGTTCGAAACGTGGTTTTTCAACACTAACACAGGTGCGAAAAGTGTTTTTCCACACTAATACAAGTGCAAAAGTGGTTTCCTGCACCAACACAAGTGCGAAATGTGGTTTTTCAACACTAACACAAGTGCGAAAAGTGGTTTTTCAACACTAACACAAGTGCGAAAAGTCGTTTTTCAACACTAACACAATTGCGAAAAGTGGTTTTTCCACACTAATACAAGTGCAAAAGTGGTTTCCTGCACCAACACAAGTGCGAAAAGTGGTTTTCAACACTAACACAAGTGCGAAAAGGGTTTTTCAACACTAACACAAATGCGAAAAGTGGTTTTTCCACACTAATACAAGTGCAAAAGTGGTTTCCTGCACCAACACAAGTGCGAAAAGTGGTTTTTCAACACTAACACAAGTGCGAAAAAGTGGTTTTTCAACACTATCACAAGTGCAAAAAGTGTTTTTTCCACACTAATACAAGTGCAAAAGTGGTTTCCTGCACCAACACAAGTGCGAAAAGTGGTTTTTCAACACTAACACAAGTGCGAAAAGTGTTTTTTCCACACTAATACAAGTGCAAAAGTGGTTTCCTGCACCAACACAAGTGCGAAAAGTGGTTTTTCAACACTAACACAAGTGCGAAAAGTGGTTTTTCAACACTATCACAAGTGCAAAAAGTGTTTTTTCCACACTAATACAAGTGCAAAAGTGGTTTCCTGCACCACCACAAGTGCGAAAAGTGGTTTTTCAACACTAACACAAGTGCGAAAAGTGGTTTTTCAACACAAACACAAGTGCGAAAAGTGGTCTTTCAACACTATCACAAGTGCAAAAAGTGTTTTTTTCCACACAAGTGCAAAAGTGGTTTCCTGCACTAACACAAGTGCGAAAAGTGGTTTTTCAACACTAACACAAGTGCGAAAAGTGGTTTTTCAACACTAACACAAGTGCGAAAAGTGGTTTTTCAACACTAACACAAGTGCGAAAAGTGTTTTTTCCACACTAATACAAGTGCAAAAGTGGTTTCCTGCACCAACACAAGTGCGAAAAGTGGTTTTTTCAACACTAACACAAGTGCGAAAAATGGTTTTTCAACACTATCACAAGTGCAAAAAGTGTTTTTTCCACACTAATACAAGTGCAAAAGTGGTTTCCTGCACCAACACAAGTGCGAAAAGTGGTTTTTCAACACTAACACAAGTGCGAAAAGTGGTTTTTCAACACTAACACAAGTGCGAAAAGTGGTTTTTCAACACTATCACAAGTGCAAAAAGTGTTTTTTCCACACTAATACAAGTGCAAAAGTGGTTTCCTGCACCAACACAAGTGCGAAAAGTGGTTTTTCAACACTAACACAAGTGCGAAAAGTGATTTTTCAACACTAACACAAGTGCGAAAAGTGGTTTTTCAACACTAACACAAGTGCGAAAAGTGTTTTTTCCACACTAATACAAGTGCAAAAGTGGTTTCCTGCACCAACACAAGTGCGAAAAGTGGTTTTTCAACACTAACACAAGTGCGAAAAGTGGTTTTTTCAACACCAACACAAGTGCGAAAAGTGGTTTTTCCAAACTAATACAAGTGCAAAAGTGGTTTCCTGCACCAACACAAGTGCGAAAAGTGGTTTTTCAACACTAACACAAGTGCGAAAAGGGGGTTTTTCACAACTATCACAAGTGCAAAAAGTGTTTTTTCCACACTAATTCAAGTGCAAAAGTGGTTTCCTGCACCAACACAAGTGCGAAAAGTGGTTTTTTCAACACTAACACAAGTGCGAAAAGTGTTTTTTTCCACACTAATACAAGTGCAAAAGTGGTTTCCTGCACCAACACAAGTGCGAAAAGTGGTTTTTTCAACACTAACACAAGTGCGAAAAGTGGTTTTTCCACACTAATACAAGTGCAAAAGTGGTTTCCTGCAACAACACAAGTGCGAAAAGTGGTTTTTCAACACTAACACAAGTGCGAAAAGTGGTTTTTTCAACACTATCACAAGTGCAAAAAGTGTTTTTTCCACACTAATACAAGTGCAAAAGTGGTTTCCTGCACCAACACAAGTGCGAAAAGTGGTTTTTCAACACTAACACAAGTGCGAAAAGTGGTTTTTCAACACTAACACAAGTGCGAAAAGTGGTGTTTCAACACTATCACAAGTGCAAAAAGTGTTTTTTCCACACTAATACAAGTGCAAAAGTGGTTTCCTGCACCAACACAAGTGCGAAAAGTGGTTTTTCAACACTAACACAAGTGCGAAAAGTGGTTTTTCAACACTAACACAAGTGCAAAAAGTGTTTTTCCACACTAATACAAGTGCAAAAGTGGTTTCCTGCACCAACACAAGTGCAAAAAGTGGTTTTTCAACACTAACACAAGTGCGAAAAGTAGTTTTTCAACAGTAACACAAGTGCGAAAAGTGGTTTTTCAACACTAACACAAGTTCGAAACGTGGTTTTTCAACACTGTCACAGGTGCGAAAAGTGTTTTTTCCACACTAATACAAGTGCAAAAGTGGTTTCCTGCACCAACACAAGTGCGAAATGTGGTTTTTCAACACTAACACAAGTGCGAAAAAGTGGTTTTTTCAACACTAACACAAGTGCGAAAAGTCGTTTTTCAACACTAACACAAGTGCGAAAAGTGGTTTTTCCACACTAATACAAGTGCAAAAGTGGTTTCCTGCACCAACACAAGTGCGAAAAGTGGTTTTTCAACACTAACACAAGTGCGAAAAGTGGTTTTTCCACACTAATACAAGTGCAAAAGTGGTTTCCTGCACCAACACAAGTGCGAAAAGTGGTTTTTTCAACACTAACACAAGTGCGAAAAGTGGTTTTTCAACACTATCACAAGTGCAAAAAGTGTTTTTTCCACACTAATACAAGTGCAAAAGTGGTTTCCTGCACCAACACAAGTGCGAAAAGTGGTTTTTCAACACTAACACAAGTGCGAAAAGTGGTTTTTCCACACTAATACAAGTGCAAAAGTGGTTTCCTGCACCAACACAAGTGCGAAAAGTGGTTTTTCAACACTAACACAAGTGCGAAAAGTGGTTTTTCAACACTATCACAAGTGCAAAAAGTGTTTTTTCCACACTAATACAAGTGCAAAAGTGGTTTCCTGCACCAACACAAGTGCGAAAAGTGGTTTTTCAACACTAACACAAGTGCGAAAAGTGGTTTTTCAACACTATCACAAGTGCAAAAAGTGTTTTTTCCACACTAATACAAGTGCAAAAGTGGTTTCCTGCACCAACACAAGTGCAAAAAGTGGTTTTTCAACACTAACACAAGTGCGAAAAGTGGTTTTTCAACACTAACACAAGTGCGAAAAGTGGTTTTTCAACACTATCACAAGTGCAAAAAGTGCTTTTTCCACACTAATACAAGTGCAAAAGTGGTTTCCTGCACCAACACAAGTGCGAAAAGTGGTTTTTCAACACTAACACAAGTGCGAAAAGTGGTTTTTCAACACTCACACAAGTGCAAAAAGTGTTTTTTCCACACTAATACAAGTGCAAAAGTGGTTTCCTGCACCAACACAAGTGCGAAAAGTGGTTTTTCAACACTAACACAAGTGTGAAAAGTGGTTTTTCAACAGTAACACAAGTGCGAAAAGTGGTTTTTCAACACTAACACAAGTTCGAAACGTGGTTTTTCAACACTAACACAGGTGCGAAAAGTGTTTTTTCCACACTAATACAAGTGCAAAAGTGGTTTCCTGCACCAACACAAGTGCGAAATGTGGTTTTTCAACACTAACACAAGTGCGAAAAGTGGTTTTTCAACACTAACACAAGTGCGAAAAGTCGTTTTTCAACACTAACACAAGTGCGAAAAGTGGTTTTTCCACACCAATACAAGTGCAAAAGTGGTTTCCTGCACCAACACAAGTGCGAAAAGTGGTTTTTCAACACTAACACAAGTGCGAAAAGTGGTTTTTCAACACTAACACAAGTGCGAAAAGTGGTTTTTGAACACTAACACAAGTGCGAAAAGTGGATTTTCCACACTAATACAAGTGCAAAAGTGGTTTCCTGCACCAACACAAGTGCGAAAAGTGGTTTTTCAACACTAACACAGTGCGAAAAGTGGTTTTTCAACACTATCACAAGTGCAAAAAGTGTTTTTTCCACACTAATACAAGTGCAAAAGTGGTTTCCTGCACCAACACAAGTGCGAAAAGTGGCTTTTCAACACTAACACAAGTGCGAAAAGTGGTTTTCAACACTAACACAAGTGCGAAAAGTGGTTTTTCAACACTAACACAAGTGCGAAAAGTGGTTTTTCCACACTAATACAAATGCAAAAGTGGTTTCCTGCACCAACACAAGTGCGAAAAGTGGTTTTTCAACACTATCACAAGTGCAAAAAGTGTTTTTTCCACACTAATACAAGTGCAAAAGTAGTTTCCTGCACCAACACAAGTGCGAAAAGTGGTTTTTCAACACTAACACAAGTGCGAAAAGTGGTTTTTCAACACTAACACAAGTGCGAAAAGTGTTTTTTTCCACACTAATACAAGTGCAAAAGTGGTTTCCTGCACCAACACAAGTGCGAAAAGTGGTTTTTCAACACTAACACAAGTGCAAAAAGTGGTTTTTCAACACTAACACAAGTGCGAAAAGTGTTTTTTCCACACTAATACAAGTGCAAAAGTGGTTTCCTGCACCAACACAAGTGCGAAAAGTGGTTTTTCAACACTAACACAAGTGCGAAAAGTGGTTTTTCAACACTAACACAAGTGCGAAAAGTGTTTTTTCCACACTAATACAAGTGCAAAAGTGGTTTCCTGCACCAACACAAGTGCGAAAAGTGGTTTTTCAACACTAACTCAAGTGCGAAAAGTGGTTTTTCAACACTATCACAAGTGCAAAAAGTGTTTTTTCCACACTAATACAAGTGCAAAAGTGGTTTCCTGCACCAACACAAGTGCGAAAAGTGGTTTTTCAACACTAACACAAGTGCGAAAAGTGGTTTTTCAACACTATCACAAGTGCAAAAAGTGTTTTTTCCACACTAATACAAGTGCAAAAGTGGTTTCCTGCACCAACACAAGTGCGAAAAGTGGTTTTTCAACACTAACACAAGTGCGAAAAGTGGTTTTTCAACACTAACACAAGTGCGAAAAGTGGTTTTTCAACACTATCACAAGTGCAAAAAGTGTTTTTTCCACACTAATACAAGTGCAAAAGTGGTTTCCTGCACCAACACAAGTGCGAAAAGTGGTTTTTCAACACTAACACAAGTGCAAAAAGTGGTTTTTCAACACTAACACAAGTGCGAAAAGTGTTTTTTCCACACTAATACAAGTGCAAAAGTGGTTTCCTGTACCAACACAAGTGCGAAAAGTGGTTTTTTCAACACTAACACAAGTGCGAAAAGTGGTTTTTCAACACTAACACAGGTGCGAAAAGTGGTTTTTCAACACTAACACAAGTGCGAAAAGTGGTTTTTCAACACTAACACAAGTGCGAAAAGTGGTTTTTCAACACGATCACAAGTGCAAAAAGTGTTTTTTCCACACTAATACAAGTGCAAAAGTGGTTTCCTGCACCAACACAAGTGCGAAAAGTGGTTTTTCAACACTAACACAAGTGCGAAAAGTGGTTTTTCAACAATAACACAAGTGCAAAAAGTGTTTTTTCCACACTAATACAAGTGCAAAAGTGATTTCCTGCACCAACACAAGTGCGAAAAGTGGTTTTTCAACACTAACACAAGTGCGAAAAGTGGTTTTTCAACACTAACACAAGTGCGAAAAGTGGTGTTTCAACACTATCACAAGTGCAAAAAGTGTTTTTTCCACACTAATACAAGTGCAAAAGTGGTTTCCTGCACCAACACAAGTGCGAAAAGTGGTTTTTTCAACACTAACACAAGTGCGAAAAGTGGTTTTTCAACACTAACACAAATGCAAAAAGTGTTTTTTTCAACACTAATACAAGTGCAAAAGTGGTTTCCTGCACCAACACAAGTGCAAAAAGTGGTTTTTCAACACTAACACAAGTGCGAAAAGTAGTTTTTCAACAGTAACACAAGTGCCAAAAGTGGGTTTTCAACACTAACACAAGTTCGAAACGTGGTTTTTCAACACTAACACAGGTGCGAAAAGTGTTTTTCCACACTAATACAAGTGCAAAAGTGGTTTCCTGCACCAACACAAGTGCGAAATGTGGTTTTTCAACACTAACACAAGTGCGAAAAGTGGTTTTTCAACACTAACACAAGTGCGAAAAGTCGTTTTTCAACACTAACACAATTGCGAAAAGTGGTTTTTCCACACTAATACAAGTGCAAAAGTGGTTTCCTGCACCAACACAAGTGCGAAAAGTGGTTTTTCAACACTAACACAAGTGCGAAAAGGGTTTTTCAACACTAACACAAATGCGAAAAGTGGTTTTTCCACACTAATACAAGTGCAAAAGTGGTTTCCTGCACCAACACAAGTGCGAAAAGTGGTTTTTCAACACTAACACAAGTGCGAAAAGTGGTTTTTCAACACTATCACAAGTGCAAAAAGTGTTTTTTTCCACACTAATACAAGTGCAAAAGTGGTTTCCTGCACCAACACAAGTGCGAAAAGTGGTTTTTCAACACTAACACAAGTGCGAAAAGTGTTTTTTCCACACTAATACAAGTGCAAAAGTGGTTTCCTGCACCAACACAAGTGCGAAAAGTGGTTTTTCAACACTAACACAAGTGCGAAAAGTGGTTTTTCAACACTATCACAAGTGCAAAAAGTGTTTTTTCCACACTAATACAAGTGCAAAAGTGGTTTCCTGCACCACCACAAGTGCGAAAAGTGGTTTTTCAACACTAACACAAGTGCGAAAAGTGGTTTTTCAACACAAACACAAGTGCGAAAAGTGGTCTTTCAACACTATCACAAGTGCAAAAAGTGTTTTTTTCCACACAAGTGCAAAAGTGGTTTCCTGCACTAACACAAGTGCGAAAAGTGGTTTTTCAACACTAACACAAGTGCGAAAAGTGGTTTTTCAACACTAACACAAGTGCGAAAAGTGGTTTTTCAACACTAACACAAGTGCGAAAAGTGTTTTTTCCACACTAATACAAGTGCAAAAGTGGTTTCCTGCACCAACACAAGTGCGAAAAGTGGTTTTTCAACACTAACACAAGTGCGAAAAATGGTTTTTCAACACTATCACAAGTGCAAAAAGTGTTTTTTCCACACTAATACAAGTGCAAAAGTGGTTTCCTGCACCAACACAAGTGCGAAAAGTGGTTTTTCAACACTAACACAAGTGCGAAAAGTGGTTTTTCAACACTAACACAAGTGCGAAAAGTGGTTTTTCAACACTATCACAAGTGCAAAAAGTGTTTTTTCCACACTAATACAAGTGCAAAAGTGGTTTCCTGCACCAACACAAGTGCGAAAAGTGGTTTTTCAACACTAACACAAGTGCGAAAAGTGATTTTTCAACACTAACACAAGTGCGAAAAGTGGTTTTTCAACACTAACACAAGTGCGAAAAGTGTTTTTTCCACACTAATACAAGTGCAAAAGTGGTTTCCTGCACCAACACAAGTGCGAAAAGTGGTTTTTCAACACTAACACAAGTGCGAAAAGTGGTTTTTCAACACCAACACAAGTGCGAAAAGTGGTTTTTCCAAACTAATACAAGTGCAAAAGTGGTTTCCTGCACCAACACAAGTGCGAAAAGTGGTTTTTCAACACTAACACAAGTGCGAAAAGGGGGTTTTTCACAACTATCACAAGTGCAAAAAGTGTTTTTTCCACACTAATTCAAGTGCAAAAGTGGTTTCCTGCACCAACACAAGTGCGAAAAGTGGTTTTTCAACACTAACACAAGTGCGAAAAGTGTTTTTTCCACACTAATACAAGTGCAAAAGTGGTTTCCTGCACCAACACAAGTGCGAAAAGTGGTTTTTCAACACTAACACAAGTGCGAAAAGTGGTTTTTCCACACTAATACAAGTGCAAAAGTGGTTTCCTGCAACAACACAAGTGCGAAAAGTGGTTTTTCAACACTAACACAAGTGCGAAAAGTGGTTTTTCAACACTATCACAAGTGCAAAAAGTGTTTTTTCCACACTAATACAAGTGCAAAAGTGGTTTCCTGCACCAACACAAGTGCGAAAAGTGGTTTTTCAACACTAACACAAGTGCGAAAAGTGGTTTTTCAACACTAACACAAGTGCGAAAAGTGGTGTTTCAACACTATCACAAGTGCAAAAAGTGTTTTTTCCACACTAATACAAGTGCAAAAGTGGTTTCCTGCACCAACACAAGTGCGAAAAGTGGTTTTTCAACACTAACACAAGTGCGAAAAGTGGTTTTTCAACACTAACACAAGTGCAAAAAGTGTTTTTCCACACTAATACAAGTGCAAAAGTGGTTTCCTGCACCAACACAAGTGCAAAAAGTGGTTTTTCAACACTAACACAAGTGCGAAAAGTAGTTTTTCAACAGTAACACAAGTGCGAAAAGTGGTTTTTCAACACTAACACAAGTTCGAAACGTGGTTTTTCAACACTGTCACAGGTGCGAAAAGTGTTTTTTCCACACTAATACAAGTGCAAAAGTGGTTTCCTGCACCAACACAAGTGCGAAATGTGGTTTTTCAACACTAACACAAGTGCGAAAAGTGGTTTTTCAACACTAACACAAGTGCGAAAAGTCGTTTTTCAACACTAACACAAGTGCGAAAAGTGGTTTTTCCACACTAATACAAGTGCAAAAGTGGTTTCCTGCACCAACACAAGTGCGAAAAGTGGTTTTTCAACACTAACACAAGTGTGAAAAGTGGTTTTTCAACACTAACACAAGTGCGAAAAGTGGTTTTTCCACACTAATACAAGTGCAAAAGTGGTTTCCTGCACCAACACAAGTGCGAAAAGTGGTTTTTCAACACTAACACAAGTGCGAAAAGTGGTTTTTCAACACTATCACAAGTGCAAAAAGTGTTTTTTCCACACTAATACAAGTGCAAAAGTGGTTTCCTGCACCAACACAAGTGCGAAAAGTGGTTTTTCAACACTAACACAAGTGCGAAAAGTGGTTTTTCCACACTAATACAAGTGCAAAAGTGGTTTCCTGCAAAAACACAAGTGCGAAAAGTGGTTTTTCAACACTAACACAAGTGCGAAAAGTGGTTTTTCAACACTATCACAAGTGCAAAAAGTGTTTTTTCCACACTAATACAAGTGCAAAAGTGGTTTCCTGCACCAACACAAGTGCGAAAAGTGGTTTTTCAACACTAACACAAGTGCGAAAAGTGGTTTTTCAACACTAACACAAGTGCGAAAAGTGGTTTTTCAACACTATCACAAGTGCAAAAAGTGCTTTTTCCACACTAATACAAGTGCAAAAGAGGTTTCCTGCACCAACACAAGTGCGAAAAGTGGTTTTTCAACACTAACACAAGTGCGAAAAGTGGTTTTTCAACAGTAACACAAGTGCGAAAAGTGGTTTTTCAACACTAACACAAGTTCGAAACGTGGTTTTTCAACACTAACACAGGTGCGAAAAGTGTTTTTTCCACACTAATACAAGTGCAAAAGTGGTTTCCTGCACCAACACAAGTGCGAAATGTGGTTTTTCAACACTAACACAAGTGCGAAAAGTCATTTTTCAACACTAACACAAGTGCGAAAAGTCGTTTTTCAACACTAACACAAGTGCGAAAAGTGGTTTTTCCACACTAATACAAGTGCAAAAGTGGTTTCCTGCACCAACACAAGTGCGAAAAGTGGTTTTTCAACACTAACACAAGTGCGAAAAGTGGTTTTTCAACACTAACACAAGTGCGAAAAGTGGTTTTTCCATACTAATACAAGTGCAAAAGTGGTTTCCTGCACCAACACAAGTGCGAAAAGTGGTTTTTCAACACTAACACAAGTGCGAAAAGTGGTTTTTCAACACTATCACAAGTGCAAAAAGTGTTTTTTCCACACTAATACAAGTGCAAAAGTGGTTTCCTGCACCAACACAAGTGCGAAAAGTGGTTTTTCAACACTAACACAAGTGCGAAAAGTGGTTTTTCCACACTAATACAAGTGCAAAAGTGGTTTCCTGCAACAACACAAGTGCGAAAAGTGGTTTTTCAACACTAACACAAGTGCGAAAAGTGGTTTTTCAACACTATCACAAGTGCAAAAAGTGTTTTTTCCACACTAATACAAGTGCAAAAGTGGTTTCCTGCACCAACACAAGTGCGAAAAGTGGTTTTTCAACACTAACACAAGTGCGAAAAGTGGTTTTTCAACACTAACACAAGTGCGAAAAGTGGTTTTTCAACACTATCACAAGTGCAAAAAGTGCTTTTTCCACACTAATACAAGTGCAAAAGTGGTTTCCTGCACCAACACAAGTGCGAAAAGTGGTTTTTCAACACTCACACAAGTGCAAAAAGTGTTTTTTCCACACTAATACAAGTGCAAAAGTGGTTTCCTGCACCAACACAAGTGCGAAAAGTGGTTTTTCAACACTAACACAAGTGTGAAAAGTGGTTTTTCAACAGTAACACAAGTGCGAAAAGTGGTTTTTTCAACACTAACACAAGTTCGAAACGTGGTTTTTCAACACTAACACAGGTGCGAAAAGTGTTTTTTCCACACTAATACAAGTGCAAAAGTGGTTTCCTGCACCAACACAAGTGCGAAATGTGGTTTTTCAACACTAACACAAGTGCGAAAAGTGGTTTTTCAACACTAACACAAGTGCGAAAAGTCGTTTTTCAACACTAACACAAGTGCGAAAAGTGGTTTTTCCACACCAACACAAGTGCAAAAGTGGTTTCCTGCACCAACACAAGTGCGAAAAGTGGTTTTTCAACACTAACACAAGTGCGAAAGTGGTTTTTCAACACTAACACAACTGCGAAAAGTGGTTTTTGAACACTAACACAAGTGCGAAAAGTGGATTTTCCACACTAATACAAGTGCAAAAGTGGTTTCCTGCACCAACACAAGTGCGAAAAGTGGTTTTTCAACACTAACACAGTGCGAAAAGTGGTTTTTCAACACTATCACAAGTGCAAAAAGTGTTTTTCCACACTAATACAAGTGCAAAAGTGGTTTCCTGCACCAACACAAGTGCGAAAAGTGGCTTTTCAACACTAACACAAGTGCGAAAAGTGGTTTTCAACACTAACACAAGTGCGAAAAGTGGTTTTTCAACACTAACACAAGTGCGAAAAGTGGTTTTTCCACACTAATACAAGTGCAAAAGTGGTTTCATGCACCAACACAAGTGCGAAAAGTGTTTTTTCAACACTATCACAAGTGCAAAAAGTGTTTTTTCCACACTAATACAAGTGCAAAAGTAGTTTCCTGCACCAACACAAGTGCGAAAAGTGGTTTTTCAACACTAACACAAGTGCGAAAAGTGGTTTTTCAACACTAACACAAGTGCGAAAAGTGTTTTTTTCCACACTAATACAAGTGCAAAAGTGGTTTCCTGCACCAACACAAGTGCGAAAAGTGGTTTTTCAACACTAACACAAGTGCAAAAAGTGGTTTTTCAACACTAACACAAGTGCGAAAAGTGTTTTTTCCACACTAATACAAGTGCAAAAGTGGTTTCCTGCACCAACACAAGTGCGAAAAGTGGTTTTTCAACACTAACACAAGTGCGAAAAGTGGTTTTTCAACACTAACACAAGTGCGAAAAGTGTTTTTTCCACACTAATACAAGTGCAAAAGTGGTTTCCTGCACCAACACAAGTGCGAAAAGTGGTTTTTCAACACTAACTCAAGTGCGAAAAGTGGTTTTTCAACACTATCACAAGTGCAAAAAGTGTTTTTTCCACACTAATACAAGTGCAAAAGTGGTTTCCTGCACCAACACAAGTGCGAAAAGTGGTTTTTCAACACTAACACAAGTGCGAAAAGTGGTTTTTCAACACTAACACAAGTGCGAAAAGTGGTTTTTCAACACTATCACAAGTGCAAAAAGTGTTTTTTCCACACTAATACAAGTGCAAAAGTGGTTTCCTGCACCAACACAAGTGCGAAAAGTGGTTTTTCAACACTAACACAAGTGCGAAAAGTGGTTTTTCAACACTAACACATGTGCGAAAAGTGGTTTTTCAACACTATCACAAGTGCAAAAAGTGTTTTTTCCACACTAATACAAGTGCAAAAGTGGTTTCCTGCACCAACACAAGTGCGAAAAGTGGTTTTTCAACACTAACACAAGTGCAAAAAATGGTTTTTCAACACTAACACAAGTGCGAAAAGTGTTTTTTCCACACTAATACAAGTGCAAAAGTGGTTTCCTGTACCAACACAAGTGCGAAAAGTGGTTTTTCAACACTAACACAAATGCGAAAAGTGGTTTTTCAACACTAACACAGGTGCGAAAAGTGGTTTTTCAACACTAACACAAGTGCGAAAAGTGGTTTTTCAACACTAACACAAGTGCGAAAAGTGGTTTTTCAACACTATCACAAGTGCAAAAAGTGTTTTTTCCACACTAATACAAGTGCAAAAGTGGTTTCCTGCACCAACACAAGTGCGAAAAGTGGTTTTTCAACACTAACACAAGTGCGAAAAGTGGTTTTTCAACAATAACACAAGTGCAAAAAGTGTTTTTTCCACACTAATACAAGTGCAAAAGTGATTTCCTGCACCAACACAAGTGCGAAAAGTGGTTTTTCAACACTAACACAAGTGCGAAAAGTGGTTTTTCAACACTAACACAAGTGCGAAAAGTGGTGTTTCAACACTATCACAAGTGCAAAAAGTGTTTTTTCCACACTAATACAAGTGCAAAAGTGGTTTCCTGCACCAACACAAGTGCGAAAAGTGGTTTTTCAACACTAACACAAGTGCGACAAGTGGTTTTTCAACACTAACACAAATGCAAAAAGTGTTTTTTCAACACTAATACAAGTGCAAAAGTGGTTTCCTGCACCAACACAAGTGCAAAAAGTGGTTTTTCAACACTAACACAAGTGCGAAAAGTAGTTTTTCAACAGTAACACAAGTGCCAAAAGTGGGTTTTCAACACTAACACAAGTTCGAAACGTGGTTTTTCAACACTAACACAGGTGCGAAAAGTGTTTTTTCCACACTAATACAAGTGCAAAAGTGGTTTCCTGCACCAACACAAGTGCGAAATGTGGTTTTTCAACACTAACACAAGTGCGAAAAGTCGTTTTTCAACACTAACACAAGTGCGAAAAGTGGTTTTTCCACACTAATACAAGTGCAAAAGTGGTTTCCTGCACCAACACAAGTGCGAAAAGTGGTTTTTCAACACTAACACAAGTGCGAAAACGGTTTTTCAACACTAACACAAGTGCGAAAAGTGGTTTTTCCACACTAATACAAGTGCAAAAGTGGTTTCCTGCACCAACACAAGTGCGAAAAGTGGTTTTTCAACACTAACACAAGTGCGAAAAGTGGTTTTTCAACACTATCACAAGTGCAAAAAGTGTTTTTTCCACACTAATACAAGTGCAAAAGTGGTTTCCTGCACCAACACAAGTGCGAAAAGTGGTTTTTCAACACTAACACAAGTGCGAAAAGTGTTTTTTCCACACTAATACAAGTGCAAAAGTGGTTTCCTGCACCAACACAAGTGCGAAAAGTGGTTTTTCAACACTAACACAAGTGCAAAAAGTGGTTTTTCAACACTAACACAAGTGCGAAAAGTGTTTTTTCCACACTAATACAAGTGCAAAAGTGGTTTCCTGCACCAACACAAGTGCGAAAAGTGGTTTTTCAACACTAACACAAGTGCGAAAAGTGGTTTTTCAACACTAACACAAGTGCGAAAAGTGTTTTTTCCACACTAATACAAGTGCAAAAGTGGTTTCCTGCACCAACACAAGTGCGAAAAGTGGTTTTTCAACACTAACACAAGTGCGAAAAGTGGTTTTTCAACACTATCACAAGTGTAAAAAGTGTTTTTTCCACACTAATACAAGTGCAAAAGTGGTTTCCTGCACCACCACAAGTGCGAAAAGTGGTTTTTCAACACTAACACAAGTGCGAAAAGTGGTTTTTCAACACTAACACAAGTGCGAAAAGTGGTTTTTCAACACTATCACAAGTGCAAAAAGTGTTTTTTTCCACACAAGTGCAAAAGTGGTTTCCTGCACTAACACAAGTGCGAAAAGTGGTTTTTCAACACTAACACAAGTGCGAAAAGTGGTTTTTCAACACTAACACAAGTGCGAAAAGTGGTTTTTCAACACTAACACAAGTGCGAAAAGTGTTTTTTCCACACTAATACAAGTGCAAAAGTGGTTTCCTGCACCAACACAAGTGCGAAAAGTGGTTTTTCAACACTAACACAAGTGCGAAAAATGGTTTTTCAACACTATCACAAGTGCAAAAAGTGTTTTTTCCACACTAATACAAGTGCAAAAGTGGTTTCCTGCACCAACACAAGTGCGAAAAGTGGTTTTTCAACACTATCACAAGTGCAAAAAGTGTTTTTTCCACACTAATACAAGTGCAAAAGTGGTTTCCTGCACCAACACAAGTGCGAAAAGTGGTTTTTCAACACTAACACAAGTGCGAAAAGTGATTTTTCAACACTAACACAAGTGCGAAAAGTGGTTTTTCAACACTAACACAAGTGCGAAAAGTGTTTTTTCCACACTAATACAAGTGCAAAAGTGGTTTCCTGCACCAACACAAGTGCGAAAAGTGGTTTTTCAACACTAACACAAGTGCGAAAAGTGGTTTTTCAACACCAACACAAGTGCGAAAAGTGGTTTTTCCAAACTAATACAAGTGCAAAAGTGGTTTCCTGCACCAACACAAGTGCGAAAAGTGGTTTTTCAACACTAACACAAGTGCGAAAAGGGGGTTTTTCAACACTATCACAAGTGCAAAAAGTGTTTTTTCCACACTAATACAAGTGCAAAAGTGGTTTCCTGCACCAACACAAGTGCGAAAAGTGGTTTTTCAACACTAACACAAGTGCGAAAAGTGTTTTTTCCACACTAATACAAGTGCAAAAGTGGTTTCCTGCACCAACACAAGTGCGAAAAGTGGTTTTTCAACACTAACACAAGTGCGAAAAGTGGTTTTTCCACACTAATACAAGTGCAAAAGTGGTTTCCTGCAACAACACAAGTGCGAAAAGTGGTTTTTCAACACTAACACAAGTGCGAAAAGTGGTTTTTCAACACTATCACAAGTGCAAAAAGTGTTTTTTCCACACTAATACAAGTGCAAAAGTGGTTTCCTGCACCAACACAAGTGCGAAAAGTGGTTTTTCAACACTAACACAAGTGCGAAAAGTGGTTTTTCAACACTAACACAAGTGCGAAAAGTGGTGTTTCAACACTATCACAAGTGCAAAAAGTGTTTTTTCCACACTAATACAAGTGCAAAAGTGGTTTCCTGCACCAACACAAGTGCGAAAAGTGGTTTTTCAACACTAACACAAGTGCGAAAAGTGGTTTTTCAACACTAACACAAGTGCAAAAAGTGTTTTTTCCACACTAATACAAGTGCAAAAGTGGTTTCCTGCACCAACACAAGTGCAAAAAGTGGTTTTTCAACACTAACACAAGTGCGAAAAGTAGTTTTTCAACAGTAACACAAGTGCGAAAAGTGGTTTTTCAACACTAACACAAGTTCGAAACGTGGTTTTTCAACACTAACACAGGTGCGAAAAGTGTTTTTTCCACACTAATACAAGTGCAAAAGTGGTTTCCTGCACCAACACAAGTGCGAAATGTGGTTTTTCAACACTAACACAAGTGCGAAAAGTGGTTTTTCAACACTAACACAAGTGCGAAAAGTCGTTTTTCAACACTAACACAAGTGCGAAAAGTGATTTTTCCACACTAATACAAGTGCAAAAGTGGTTTCCTGCACCAACACAAGTGCGAAAAGTGGTTTTTCAACACTAACACAAGTGCGAAAGGTGGTTTTTCCACACTAATACAAGTGCAAAAGTGGTTTCCTGCACCAACACAAGTGCGAAAAGTGGTTTTTCAACACTAACACAAGTGCGAAAAGTGGTTTTTCAACACTATCACAAGTGCAAAAAGTGTTTTTTCCACACTAATACAAGTGCAAAAGTTGTTTCCTGCACCAACACAAGTGCGAAAAGTGGTTTTTCAACACTAACACAAGTGCGAAAAGTGGTTTTTCCACACTAATACAAGTGCAAAAGTGGTTTCCTGCAACAACACAAGTGCGAAAAGTGGTTTTTCAACACTAACACAAGTGCGAAAAGTGGTTTTTCAACACTATCACAAGTGCAAAAAGTGTTTTTTCCACACTAATACAAGTGCAAAAGTGGTTTCCTGCACCAACACAAGTGCGAAAAGTGGTTTTTCAACACTAACACAAGTGCGAAAAGTGGTTTTTCCACACTAATACAAGTGCAAAAGTGGTTTCCTGCAACAACACAAGTGCGAAAAGTGGTTTTTCAACACTAACACAAGTGCGAAAAGTGGTTTTTCAACACTATCACAAGTGCAAAAAGTGTTTTTTCCACACTAATACAAGTGCAAAAGTGGTTTCCTGCACCAACACAAGTGCAAAAAGTGGTTTTTCAACACTAACACAAGTGCGAAAAGTGGTTTTTCAACACTAACACAAGTGCGAAAAGTGGTTTTTCAACACTATCACAAGTGCAAAAAGTGCTTTTTCCACACTAATACAAGTGCAAAAGTGGTTTCCTGCACCAACACAAGTGCGAAAAGTGGTTTTTCAACACTAACACAAGTGCGAAAAGTGGTTTTTCAACACTCACACAAGTGCAAAAAGTGTTTTTTCCACACTAATACAAGTGCAAAAGTGGTTTCCTGCACCAACACAAGTGCGAAAAGTGGTTTTTCAACACTAACACAAGTGTGAAAAGTGGTTTTTCAACAGTAACACAAGTGCGAAAAGTGGTTTTTCAACACTAACACAAGTTCGAAACGTGGTTTTTCAACACTAACACAGGTGCGAAAAGTGTTTTTTCCACACTAATACAAGTGCAAAAGTGGTTTCCTGCACCAACACAAGTGCGAAATGTGGTTTTTCAACACTAACACAAGTGCGAAAAGTGGTTTTTCAACACTAACACAAGTGCGAAAAGTCGTTTTTCAACACTAACACAAGTGCGAAAAGTGGTTTTTCCACACCAATACAAGTGCAAAAGTGGTTTCCTGCACCAACACAAGTGCGAAAAGTGGTTTTTCAACACTAACACAAGTGCGAAAAGTGGTTTTTCAACACTAACACAAGTGCGAAAAGTGGTTTTTGAACACTAACACAAGTGCGAAAAGTGGATTTTCCACACTAATACAAGTGCAAAAGTGGTTTCCTGCACCAACACAAGTGCGAAAAGTGGTTTTTCAACACTAACACAGTGCGAAAAGTGGTTTTTCAACACTATCACAAGTGCAAAAAGTGTTTTTTCCACACTAATACAAGTGCAAAAGTGGTTTCCTGCACCAACACAAGTGCGAAAAGTGGCTTTTCAAAACTAACACAAGTGCGAAAAGTGGTTTTCAACAGTAACACAAGTGCGAAAAGTGGTTTTTCAACACTAACACAAGTGCGAAAAGTGGTTTTTCCACACTAATACAACTGCAAAAGTGGTTTCCTGCACCAACACAAGTGCGAAATGTGGTTTTTCAACACTAACACAAGTGCGAAAAGTGGTTTTTCAACACTAACACAAGTGCGAAAAGTCGTTTTTCAACACTAACACAAGTGCGAAAAGTGGTTTTTCAACACTATCACAAGTGCAAAAAGTGTTTTTTCCACACTAATACAAGTGCAAAAGTGGTTTCCTGCACCAACACAAGTGCGAAAAGTGGCTTTTCAACACTAACACAAGTGCGAAAAGTGGTTTTCAACACTAACACAAGTGCGAAAAGTCGTTTTTCAACACTAACACAAGTGCGAAAAGTGGTTTTTCCACACTAATACAAGTGCAAAAGTGGTTTCCTGCACCAACACAAGTGCGAAAAGTGGTTTTTCAACACTAACACAAGTGCGAAAAGGGTTTTTCAACACTAACACAAGTGCGAAAAGTGGTTTTTCCACACTAATACAAGTGCAAAAGTGGTTTCCTGCACCAACACAAGTGCGAAAAGTGGTTTTTCAACACTAACACAAGTGCGAAAAGTGGTTTTTCAACACTATCACAAGTGCAAAAAGTGTTTTTTCCACACTAATACAAGTGCAAAAGTGGTTTCCTGCACCAACACAAGTGCGAAAAGTGGTTTTTCAACACTAACACAAGTGCGAAAAGTGTTTTTTCCACACTAATACAAGTGCAAAAGTGGTTTCCTGCACCAACACAAGTGCGAAAAGTGGTTTTTCAACACTAACACAAGTGCAAAAAGTGGTTTTTCAACACTAACACAAGTGCGAAAAGTGTTTTTTCCACACTAATACAAGTGCAAAAGTGGTTTCCTGCACCAACACAAGTGCGAAAAGTGGTTTTTCAACACTAACACAAGTGCGAAAAGTGGTTTTTCAACACTAACACAAGTGCGAAAAGTGTTTTTCCACACTAATACAAGTGCAAAAGTGGTTTCCTGCACCAACACAAGTGCGAAAAGTGGTTTTTCAACACTAACACAAGTGCGAAAAGTGGTTTTTCAACACTATCACAAGTGCAAAAAGTGTTTTTTCCACACTAATACAAGTGCAAAAGTGGTTTCCTGCACCACCACAAGTGCGAAAAGTGGTTTTTCAACACTAACACAAGTGCGAAAAGTGGTTTTTCAACACTAACACAAGTGCGAAAAGTGGTTTTTCAACACTATCACAAGTGCAAAAAGTGTTTTTTTCCACACAAGTGCAAAAGTGGTTTCCTGCACTAACACAAGTGCGAAAAGTGGTTTTTCAACACTAACACAAGTGCGAAAAGTGGTTTTTCAACACTAACAAGTGCGAAAAGTGGTTTTTCAACACTAACACAAGTGCGAAAAGTGTTTTTTCCACACTAATACAAGTGCAAAAGTGGTTTCCTGCACCAACACAAGTGCGAAAAGTGGTTTTTCAACACTAACACAAGTGCGAAAAATGGTTTTTCAACACTATCACAAGTGCAAAAAGTGTTTTTTCCACACTAATACAAGTGCAAAAGTGGTTTCCTGCACCAACACAAGTGCGAAAAGTGGTTTTTCAACACTATCACAAGTGCAAAAAGTGTTTTTTCCACACTAATACAAGTGCAAAAGTGGTTTCCTGCACCAACACAAGTGCGAAAAGTGGTTTTTCAACACTAACACAAGTGCGAAAAGTGATTTTTCAACACTAACACAAGTGCGAAAAGTGGTTTTTCAACACTAACACAAGTGCGAAAAGTGGTTTCCTGCACCAACACAAGTGCGAAAAGTGATTTTTCAACACTAACACAAGTGCGAAAAGTGGTTTTTCAACACCAACACAAGTGCGAAAAGTGGTTTTTCCAAACTAATACAAGTGCAAAAGTGGTTTCCTGCACCAACACAAGTGCGAAAAGTGGTTTTTCAACACTAACACAAGTGCGAAAAGGTGATGATTATTGAGGGTGAACCATAGAGGAGGCTGTTGCAGTAGTCCAGACGGGAGGTGATGAAGGCGTGGATGAGGGTTTCTGCAGCCGTGGAGGAGAGGGATGGACGGAGACGGGCGGGGTTTTTCAACACCATCACAAGTGCAAAAAGTGTTTTTTCCACACTACTACAAGTGCAAAAGTGGTTTCCTGCACCAACACAAGTGCGAAAAGTGGTTTTTCAACACTAACACAAGTGCGAAAAGTGTTTTTTCCACACTAATACAAGTGCAAAAGTGGTTTCCTGCACCAACACAAGTGCGAAAAGTGGTTTTTCAACACTAACACAAGTGCGAAAAGTGGTTTTTCCACACTAATACAAGTGCAAAAGTGGTTTCCTGCAACAACACAAGTGCGAAAAGTGGTTTTTCAACACTAACACAAGTGCGAAAAGTGGTTTTTCAACACTATCACAAGTGCAAAAAGTGTTTTTTCCACACTAATACAAGTGCAAAAGTGGTTTCCTGCACCAACACAAGTGCGAAAAGTGGTTTTTCAACACTAACACAAGTGCAAAAAGTGGTTTTTCAACACTAACACAAGTGCGAAAAGTGTTTTTTCCACACTAATACAAGTGCAAAAGTGGTTTCCTGCACCAACACAAGTGCGAAAAGTGGTTTTTCAACACTAACACAAGTGCGAAAAGTGGTTTTTCAACACTATCACAAGTGCAAAAAGTGTTTTTTCCACACTAATACAAGTGCAAAAGTGGTTTCCTGCACCAACACAAGTGCAAAAGTGATTTCCTGCACCAACACAAGTGCGAAATGTGGTTTTTCAACACTAACACAAGTGCGAAAAGTGGTTTTTCAACACTAACACAAGTGCGAAAAGTGGTGTTTCAACACTATCACAAGTGCAAAAAGTGTTTTTTCCACACTAATACAAGTGCAAAAGTGGTTTCCTGCACCAACACAAGTGCGAAAAGTGGTTTTTCAACACTAACACAAGTGCGACAAGTGGTTTTTCAACACTAACACAAATGCAAAAAGTGTTTTTTCAACACTAATACAAGTGCAAAAGTGGTTTCCTGCACCAACACAAGTGCAAAAAGTGGTTTTTCAACACTAACACAAGTGCGAAAAGTAGTTTTTCAACAGTAACACAAGTGCCAAAAGTGGGTTTTCAACACTAACACAAGTTCGAAACGTGGTTTTTCAACACTAACACAGGTGCGAAAAGTGTTTTTTCCACACTAATACAAGTGCAAAAGTGGTTTCCTGCACCAACACAAGTGCGAAATGTGGTTTTTCAACACTAACACAAGTGCGAAAAGTGGTTTTTCAACACTAACACAAGTGCGAAAAGTCGTTTTTCAACACTAACACAAGTGCGAAAAGTGGTTTTTCCACACTAATACAAGTGCAAAAGTGGTTTCCTGCACCAACACAAGTGCGAAAAGTGGTTTTTCAACACTAACACAAGCGCGAAAAGGGTTTTTCAACACTAACACAAGTGCGAAAAGTGGTTTTTCCACACTAATACAAGTGCAAAAGTGGTTTCCTGCACCAACACAAGTGCGAAAAGTGGTTTTTCAACACTAACACAAGTGCGAAAAGTGGTTTTTCAACACTATCACAAGTGCAAAAAGTGTTTTTTCCACACTAATACAAGTGCAAAAGTGGTTTCCTGCACCAACACAAGTGCGAAAAGTGGTTTTTCAACACTAACACAAGTGCGAAAAGTGTTTTTTCCACACTAATACAAGTGCAAAAGTGGTTTCCTGCACCAACACAAGTGCGAAAAGTGGTTTTTCAACACTAACACAAGTGCAAAAAGTGGTTTTTCAACACTAACACAAGTGCGAAAAGTGTTTTTTCCACACTAATACAAGTGCAAAAGTGGTTTCCTGCACCAACACAAGTGCGAAAAGTGGTTTTTCAACACTAACACAAGTGCGAAAAGTGGTTTTTCAACACTAACACAAGTGCGAAAAGTGTTTTTTCCACACTAATACAAGTGCAAAAGTGGTTTCCTGCACCAACACAAGTGCGAAAAGTGGTTTTTCAACACTAACACAAGTGCGAAAAGTGGTTTTTCAACACTATCACAAGTGCAAAAAGTGTTTTTTCCACACTAATACAAGTGCAAAAGTGGTTTCCTGCACCACCACAAGTGCGAAAAGTGGTTTTTCAACACTAACACAAGTGCGAAAAGTGGTTTTTCAACACTAACACAAGTGCGAAAAGTGGTTTTTCAACACTATCACAAGTGCAAAAAGTGTTTTTTTCCACACAAGTGCAAAAGTGGTTTCCTGCACTAACACAAGTGCGAAAAGTGGTTTTTCAACACTAACACAAGTGCGAAAAGTGGTTTTTCAACACTAACACAAGTGCGAAAAGTGGTTTTTCAACACTAACACAAGTGCGAAAAGTGTTTTTTCCACACTAATAGAAGTGCAAAAGTGGTTTCCTGCACCAACACAAGTGCGAAAAGTGGTTTTTCAACACTAACACAAGTGCGAAAAATGGTTTTTCAACACTATCACAAGTGCAAAAAGTGTTTTTTCCACACTAATACAAGTGCAAAAGTGGTTTCCTGCACCAACACAAGTGCGAAAAGTGGTTTTTCAACACTATCACAAGTGCAAAAAGTGTTTTTTCCACACTAATACAAGTGCAAAAGTGGTTTCCTGCACCAACACAAGTGCGAAAAGTGGTTTTTCAACACTAACACAAGTGCGAAAAGTGATTTTTCAACACTAACACACGTGCGAAAAGTGGTTTTTCAACACTAACACAAGTGCGAAAAGTGTTTTTTCCACACTAATACAAGTGCAAAAGTGGTTTCCTGCACCAACACAAGTGCGAAAAGTGGTTTTTCAACACTAACACAAGTGCGAAAAGTGGTTTTTCAACACCAACACAAGTGCGAAAAGTGGTTTTTCCAAACTAATACAAGTGCAAAAGTGGTTTCCTGCACCAACACAAGTGCGAAAAGTGGTTTTTCAACACTAACACAAGTGCGAAAAGGGGGTTTTTCAACACTATCACAAGTGCAAAAAGTGTTTTTTCCACACTAATACAAGTGCAAAAGTGGTTTCCTGCACCAACACAAGTGCGAAAAGTGGTTTTTCAACACTAACACAAGTGCGAAAAGTGTTTTTTCCACACTAATACAAGTGCAAAAGTGGTTTCCTGCACCAACACAAGTGCGAAAAGTGGTTTTTCAACACTAACACAAGTGCGAAAAGTGGTTTTTCCACACTAATACAAGTGCAAAAGTGGTTTCCTGCAACAACACAAGTGCGAAAAGTGGTTTTTCAACACTAACACAAGTGCGAAAAGTGGTTTTTCAACACTATCACAAGTGCAAAAAGTGTTTTTTCCACACTAATACAAGTGCAAAAGTGGTTTCCTGCACCAACACAAGTGCGAAAAGTGGTTTTTCAACACTAACACAAGTGCGAAAAGTGGTTTTTCAACACTAACACAAGTGCGAAAAGTGGTGTTTCAACACTATCACAAGTGCAAAAAGTGTTTTTTCCACACTAATACAAGTGCAAAAGTGGTTTCCTGCACCAACACAAGTGCGAAAAGTGGTTTTTCAACACTAACACAAGTGCGAAAAGTGGTTTTTCAACACTAACACAAGTGCAAAAAGTGCTTTTTCCACACTAATACAAGTGCAAAAGTGGTTTCCTGCACCAACACAAGTGCAAAAAGTGGTTTTTCAACACTAACACAAGTGCGAAAAGTAGTTTTTCAACAGTAACACAAGTGCGAAAAGTGGTTTTTCAACACTAACACAAGTTCGAAACGTGGTTTTTCAACACTAACACAGGTGCGAAAAGTGTTTTTTCCACACTAATACAAGTGCAAAAGTGGTTTCCTGCACCAACACAAGTGCGAAATGTGGTTTTTCAACACTAACACAAGTGCGAAAAGTGGTTTTTCAACACTAACACAAGTGCGAAAAGTCGTTTTTCAACACTAACACAAGTGCGAAAAGTGGTTTTTCCACACTAATACAAGTGCAAAAGTGGTTTCCTGCACCAACACAAGTGCGAAAAGTGGTTTTTCAACACTAACACAAGTGCGAAAGGTGGTTTTTCCACACTAATACAAGTGCAAAAGTGGTTTCCTGCACCAACACAAGTGCGAAAAGTGGTTTTTCAACACTAACACAAGTGCGAAAAGTGGTTTTTCAACACTATCACAAGTGCAAAAAGTGTTTTTTCCACACTAATACAAGTGCAAAAGTTGTTTCCTGCACCAACACAAGTGCGAAAAGTGGTTTTTCAACACTAACACAAGTGCGAAAAGTGGTTTTTCCACACTAATACAAGTGCAAAAGTGGTTTCCTGCAACAACACAAGTGCGAAAAGTGGTTTTTCAACACTAACACAAGTGCGAAAAGTGGTTTTTCAACACTATCACAAGTGCAAAAAGTGTTTTTTCCACACTAATACAAGTGCAAAAGTGGTTTCCTGCACCAACACAAGTGCGAAAAGTGGTTTTTCAACACTAACACAAGTGCGAAAAGTGGTTTTTCCACACTAATACAAGTGCAAAAGTGGTTTCCTGCAACAACACAAGTGCGAAAAGTGGTTTTTCAACACTAACACAAGTGCGAAAAGTGGTTTTTCAACACTATCACAAGTGCAAAAAGTGTTTTTTCCACACTAATACAAGTGCAAAAGTGGTTTCCTGCACCAACACAAGTGCAAAAAGTGGTTTTTCAACACTAACACAAGTGCGAAAAGTGGTTTTTCAACACTAACACAAGTGCGAAAAGTGGTTTTTCAACACTATCACAAGTGCAAAAAGTGCTTTTTCCACACTAATACAAGTGCAAAAGTGGTTTCCTGCACCAACACAAGTGCGAAAAGTGGTTTTTCAACACTAACACAAGTGCGAAAAGTGGTTTTTCAACACTCACACAAGTGCAAAAAGTGTTTTTTCCACACTAATACAAGTGCAAAAGTGGTTTCCTGCACCAACACAAGTGCGAAAAGTGGTTTTTCAACACTAACACAAGTGTGAAAAGTGGTTTTTCAACAGTAACACAAGTGCGAAAAGTGGTTTTTCAACACTAACACAAGTTCGAAACGTGGTTTTTCAACACTAACACAGGTGCGAAAAGTGTTTTTTCCACACTAATACAAGTGCAAAAGTGGTTTCCTGCACCAACACAAGTGCGAAATGTGGTTTTTCAACACTAACACAAGTGCGAAAAGTGGTTTTTCAACACTAACACAAGTGCGAAAAGTCGTTTTTCAACACTAACACAAGTGCGAAAAGTGGTTTTTCCACACCAATACAAGTGCAAAAGTGGTTTCCTGCACCAACACAAGTGCGAAAAGTGGTTTTTCAACACTAACACAAGTGCGAAAAGTGGTTTTTCAACACTAACACAAGTGCGAAAAGTGGTTTTTGAACACTAACACAAGTGCGAAAAGTGGATTTTCCACACTAATACAAGTGCAAAAGTGGTTTCCTGCACCAACACAAGTGCGAAAAGTGGTTTTTCAACACTAACACAGTGCGAAAAGTGGTTTTTCAACACTATCACAAGTGCAAAAAGTGTTTTTTCCACACTAATACAAGTGCAAAAGTGGTTTCCTGCACCAACACAAGTGCGAAAAGTGGCTTTTCAACACTAACACAAGTGCGAAAAGTGGTTTTCAACACTAACACAAGTGCGAAAAGTGGTTTTTCAACACTAACACAAGTGCGAAAAGTGGTTTTTCCACACTAATACAAGTGCAAAAGTGGTTTCCTGCACCAACACAAGTGCGAAATGTGGTTTTTCAACACTAACACAAGTGCGAAAAGTGGTTTTTCAACACTAACACAAGTGCGAAAAGTCGTTTTTCAACACTAACACAAGTGCGAAAAGTGGTTTTTCAACACTATCACAAGTGCAAAAAGTGTTTTTTCCACACTAATACAAGTGCAAAAGTGGTTTCCTGCACCAACACAAGTGCGAAAAGTGGCTTTTCAACACTAACACAAGTGCGAAAAGTGGTTTTCAACACTAACACAAGTGCGAAAAGTCGTTTTTCAACACTAACACAAGTGCGAAAAGTGGTTTTTCCACACTAATACAAGTGCAAAAGTGGTTTCCTGCACCAACACAAGTGCGAAAAGTGGTTTTTCAACACTAACACAAGTGCGAAAAGGGTTTTTCAACACTAACACAAGTGCGAAAAGTGGTTTTTCCACACTAATACAAGTGCAAAAGTGGTTTCCTGCACCAACACAAGTGCGAAAAGTGGTTTTTCAACACTAACACAAGTGCGAAAAGTGGTTTTTCAACACTATCACAAGTGCAAAAAGTGTTTTTTCCACACTAATACAAGTGCAAAAGTGGTTTCCTGCACCAACACAAGTGCGAAAAGTGGTTTTTCAACACTAACACAAGTGCGAAAAGTGTTTTTTCCACACTAATACAAGTGCAAAAGTGGTTTCCTGCACCAACACAAGTGCGAAAAGTGGTTTTTCAACACTAACACAAGTGCAAAAAGTGGTTTTTCAACACTAACACAAGTGCGAAAAGTGTTTTTTCCACACTAATACAAGTGCAAAAGTGGTTTCCTGCACCAACACAAGTGCGAAAAGTGGTTTTTCAACATTAACACAAGTGCGAAAAGTGGTTTTTCAACACTAACACAAGTGCGAAAAGTGTTTTTCCACACTAATACAAGTGCAAAAGTGGTTTCCTGCACCAACACAAGTGCGAAAAGTGGTTTTTCAACACTAACACAAGTGCGAAAAGTGGTTTTTCAACACTATCACAAGTGCAAAAAGTGTTTTTTCCACACTAATACAAGTGCAAAAGTGGTTTCCTGCACCACCACAAGTGCGAAAAGTGGTTTTTCAACACTAACACAAGTGCGAAAAGTGGTTTTTCAACACTAACACAAGTGCGAAAAGTGGTTTTTCAACACTATCACAAGTGCAAAAAGTGTTTTTTTTCACACAAGTGCAAAAGTGGTTTCCTGCACTAACACAAGTGCGAAAAGTGGTTTTTCAACACTAACACAAGTGCGAAAAGTGGTTTTTCAACACTAACACAAGTGCGAAAAGTGGTTTTTCAACACTAACACAAGTGCGAAAAGTGTTTTTTCCACACTAATACAAGTGCAAAAGTGGTTTCCTGCACCAACACAAGTGCGAAAAGTGGTTTTTCAACACTAACACAAGTGCGAAAAATGGTTTTTCAACACTATCACAAGTGCAAAAAGTGTTTTTTCCACACTAATACAAGTGCAAAAGTGGTTTCCTGCACCAACACAAGTGCGAAAAGTGGTTTTTCAACACTATCACAAGTGCAAAAAGTGTTTTTTCCACACTAATACAAGTGCAAAAGTGGTTTCCTGCACCAACACAAGTGCGAAAAGTGGTTTTTCAACACTAACACAAGTGCGAAAAGTGATTTTTCAACACTAACACAAGTGCGAAAAGTGGTTTTTCAACACTAACACAAGTGCGAAAAGTGTTTTTTCCACACTAATACAAGTGCAAAAGTGGTTTCCTGCACCAACACAAGTGCGAAAAGTGGTTTTTCAACACTAACACAAGTGCGAAAAGTGGTTTTTCAACACCAACACAAGTGCGAAAAGTGGTTTTTCCAAACTAATACAAGTGCAAAAGTGGTTTCCTGCACCAACACAAGTGCGAAAAGTGGTTTTTCAACACTAACACAAGTGCGAAAAGGGGGTTTTTCAACACTATCACAAGTGCAAAAAGTGTTTTTTCCACACTAATACAAGTGCAAAAGTGGTTTCCTGCACCAACACAAGTGCGAAAAGTGGTTTTTCAACACTAACACAAGTGCGAAAAGTGTTTTTTCCACACTAATACAAGTGCAAAAGTGGTTTCCTGCACCAACACAAGTGCGAAAAGTGGTTTTTCAACACTAACACAAGTGCGAAAAGTGGTTTTTCCACACTAATACAAGTGCAAAAGTGGTTTCCTGCAACAACACAAGTGCGAAAAGTGGTTTTTCAACACTAACACAAGTGCGAAAAGTGGTTTTTCAACACTATCACAAGTGCAAAAAGTGTTTTTTCCACACTAATACAAGTGCAAAAGTGGTTTCCTGCACCAACACAAGTGCGAAAAGTGGTTTTTCAACACTAACACAAGTGCAAAAAGTGGTTTTTCAACACTAACACAAGTGCGAAAAGTGTTTTTTCCACACTAATACAAGTGCAAAAGTGGTTTCCTGCACCAACACAAGTGCGAAAAGTGGTTTTTCAACACTAACACAAGTGCGAAAAGTGGTTTTTCAACACTAACACAAGTGCGAAAAGTGTTTTTTCCACACTAATACAAGTGCAAAAGTGGTTTCCTGCACCAACACAAGTGCGAAAAGTGGTTTTTCAACACTAACACAAGTGCGAAAAGTGGTTTTTCAACACTATCACAAGTGCAAAAAGTGTTTTTTCCACACTAATACAAGTGCAAAAGTGGTTTCCTGCACCACCACAAGTGCAAAAAGTGGTTTTTCAACACTAACACAAGTGCGAAAAGTGGTTTTTCAACACAAACACAAGTGCGAAAAGTGGTTTTTCAACACTATCACAAGTGCAAAAAGTGTTTTTTTCCACACAAGTGCAAAAGTGGTTTCCTGCACTAACACAAGTGCGAAAAGTGGTTTTTCAACACTAACACAAGTGCGAAAAGTGGTTTTTCAACACTAACACAAGTGCGAAAAGTGGTTTTTCAACACTAACACAAGTGCGAAAAGTGTTTTTTCCACACTAATACAAGTGCAAAAGTGGTTTCCTGCACCAACACAAGTGCGAAAAGTGGTTTTTCAACACTAACACAAGTGCGAAAAATGGTTTTTCAACACTATCACAAGTGCAAAAAGTGTTTTTTCCACACTAATACAAGTGCAAAAGTGGTTTCCTGCACCAACACAAGTGCGAAAAGTGGTTTTTCAACACTAACACAAGTGCGAAAAGTGGTTTTTCAACACTAACACAAGTGCGAAAAGTGGTTTTTCAACACTATCACAAGTGCAAAAAGTGTTTTTTCCACACTAATACAAGTGCAAAAGTGGTTTCCTGCACCAACACAAGTGCGAAAAGTGGTTTTTCAACACTAACACAAGTGCGAAAAGTGATTTTTCAACACTAACACAAGTGCGAAAAGTGGTTTTTCAACACTAACACAAGTGCGAAAAGTGTTTTTTCCACACTAATACAAGTGCAAAAGTGGTTTCCTGCACCAACACAAGTGCGAAAAGTGGTTTTTCAACACTAACACAAGTGCGAAAAGTGGTTTTTCAACACCAACACAAGTGCGAAAAGTGGTTTTTCCAAACTAATACAAGTGCAAAAGTGGTTTCCTGCACCAACACAAGTGCGAAAAGTGGTTTTTCAACACTAACACAAGTGCGAAAAGGGGGTTTTTCAACACTATCACAAGTGCAAAAAGTGTTTTTTCCACACTAATACAAGTGCAAAAGTGGTTTCCTGCACCAACACAAGTGCGAAAAGTGGTTTTTCAACACTAACACAAGTGCGAAAAGTGTTTTTTCCACACTAATACAAGTGCAAAAGTGGTTTCCTGCACCAACACAAGTGCGAAAAGTGGTTTTTCAACACTAACACAAGTGCGAAAAGTGGTTTTTCCACACTAATACAAGTGCAAAAGTGGTTTCCTGCAACAACACAAGTGCGAAAAGTGGTTTTTCAACACTAACACAAGTGCGAAAAGTGGTTTTTCAACACTATCACAAGTGCAAAAAGTGTTTTTTCCACACTAATACAAGTGCAAAAGTGGTTTCCTGCACCAACACAAGTGCGAAAAGTGGTTTTTCAACACTAACACAAGTGCGAAAAGTGGTTTTTCAACACTAACACAAGTGCAAAAAGTGTTTTTCCACACTAATACAAGTGCAAAAGTGGTTTCCTGCACCAACACAAGTGCAAAAAGTGGTTTTTCAACACTAACACAAGTGCGAAAAGTAGTTTTTCAACAGTAACACAAGTGCGAAAAGTGGTTTTTCAACACTAACACAAGTTCGAAACGTGGTTTTTCAACACTGTCACAGGTGCGAAAAGTGTTTTTTCCACACAAATACAAGTGCAAAAGTGGTTTCCTGCACCAACACAAGTGCGAAATGTGGTTTTTCAACACTAACACAAGTGCGAAAAGTGGTTTTTCAACACTAACACAAGTGCGAAAAGTCGTTTTTCAACACTAACACAAGTGCGAAAAGTGGTTTTTCCACACTAATACAAGTGCAAAAGTGGTTTCCTGCACCAACACAAGTGCGAAAAGTGGTTTTTCAACACTAACACAAGTGTGAAAAGTGGTTTTTCAACACTAACACAAGTGCGAAAAGTGGTTTTTCCACACTAATACAAGTGCAAAAGTGGTTTCCTGCACCAACACAAGTGCGAAAAGTGGTTTTTCAACACTAACACAAGTGCGAAAAGTGGTTTTTCAACACTATCACAAGTGCAAAAAGTGTTTTTTCCACACTAATACAAGTGCAAAAGTGGTTTCCTGCACCAACACAAGTGTGAAAAGTGGTTTTTCAACACTAACACAAGTGCGAAAAGTGGTTTTTCCACACTAATACAAGTGCAAAAGTGGTTTCCTGCAACAACACAAGTGCGAAAAGTGGTTTTTCAACACTAACACAAGTGCGAAAAGTGGTTTTTCAACACTATCACAAGTGCAAAAAGTGTTTTTTCCACACTAATACAAGTGCAAAAGTGGTTTCCTGCACCAACACAAGTGCGAAAAGTGGTTTTTCAACACTAACACAAGTGCGAAAAGTGGTTTTTCAACACTAACACAAGTGCGAAAAGTGGTTTTTCAACACTATCACAAGTGCAAAAAGTGCTTTTTCCACACTAATACAAGTGCAAAAGTGGTTTCCTGCACCAACACAAGTGCAAAAAGTGGTTTTTCAACACTAACACAAGTGCGAAAAGTGGTTTTTCAACAGTAACACAAGTGCGAAAAGTGGTTTTTCAACACTAACACAAGTTCGAAACGTGGTTTTTCAACACTAACACAGGTGCGAAAAGTGTTTTTTCCACAATAATACAAGTGCAAAAGTGGTTTCCTGCACCAACACAAGTGCGAAATGTGGTTTTTCAACACTAACACAAGTGCGAAAAGTCATTTTTCAACACTAACACAAGTGCGAAAAGTCGTTTTTCAACACTAACACAAGTGCGAAAAGTGGTTTTTCCACACTAATACAAGTGCAAAAGTGGTTTCCTGCACCAACACAAGTGCGAAAAGTGGTTTTTCAACACTAACACAAGTGCGAAAAGTGGTTTTTCAACACTAACACAAGTGCGAAAAGTGGTTTTTCCACACTAATACAAGTGCAAAAGTGGTTTCCTGCACCAACACAAGTGCGAAAAGTGGTTTTTCAACACTAACACAAGTGCGAAAAGTGGTTTTTCAACACTATCACAAGTGCAAAAAGTGTTTTTTCCACACTAATACAAGTGCAAAAGTGGTTTCCTGCACCAACACAAGTGCGAAAAGTGGTTTTTCAACACTAACACAAGTGCGAAAAGTGGTTTTTCCACACTAATACAAGTGCAAAAGTGGTTTCCTGCAACAACACAAGTGCGAAAAGTGGTTTTTCAACACTAACACAAGTGCGAAAAGTGGTTTTTCAACACTATCACAAGTGCAAAAAGTGTTTTTTCCACACTAATACAAGTGCAAAAGTGGTTTCCTGCACCAACACAAGTGCGAAAAGTGGTTTTTCAACACTAACACAAGTGCGAAAAGTGGTTTTTCAACACTAACACAAGTGCGAAAAGTGGTTTTTCAACACTATCACAAGTGCAAAAAGTGCTTTTTCCACACTAATACAAGTGCAAAAGTGGTTTCCTGCACCAACACAAGTGCGAAAAGTGGTTTTTCAACACTCACACAAGTGCAAAAAGTGTTTTTCCACACTAATACAAGTGCAAAAGTGGTTTCCTGCACCAACACAAGTGCGAAAAGTGGTTTTTCAACACTAACACAAGTGTGAAAAGTGGTTTTTCAACAGTAACACAAGTGCGAAAAGTGGTTTTTCAACACTAACACAAGTTCGAAACGTGGTTTTTCAACACTAACACAGGTGCGAAAAGTGTTTTTTCCACACTAATACAAGTGCAAAAGTGGTTTCCTGCACCAACACAAGTGCGAAATGTGGTTTTTCAACACTAACACAAGTGCGAAAAGTGGTTTTTCAACACTAACAGAAGTGCGAAAAGTCGTTTTTCAACACTAACACAAGTGCGAAAAGTGGTTTTTCCACACCAACACAAGTGCAAAAGTGGTTTCCTGCACCAACACAAGTGTGAAAAGTGGTTTTTCAACACTAACACAAGTGCGAAAAGTGGTTTTTCAACACTAACACAACTGCGAAGAAAAGTGGTTTTTGAACACTAACACAAGTGCGAAAAGTGGATTTTCCACACTAATACAAGTGCAAAAGTGGTTTCCTGCACCAACACAAGTGCGAAAAGTGGTTTTTCAACACTAACACAGTGCGAAAAGTAGTTTTTCAACACTATCACAAGTGCAAAAAGTGTTTTTTCCACACTAATACAAGTGCAAAAGTGGTTTCCTGCACCAACACAAGTGCGAAAAGTGGCTTTTCAACACTAACACAAGTGCGAAAAGTGGTTTTCAACACTAACACAAGTGCGAAAAGTGGTTTTTCAACACTAACACAAGTGCGAAAAGTGGTTTTTCCACACTAATACAAGTGCAAAAGTGGTTTCCTGCACCAACACAAGTGCGAAAAGTGGTTTTTCAACACTATCACAAGTGCAAAAAGTGTTTTTTCCACACTAATACAAGTGCAAAAGTAGTTTCCTGCACCAACACAAGTGCGAAAAGTGGTTTTTCAACACTAACACAACTGCGAAAAGTGGTTTTTCAACACTAACACAAGTGCGAAAAGTGTTTTTTTCCACACTAATACAAGTGCAAAAGTGGTTTCCTGCACCAACACAAGTGCGAAAAGTGGTTTTTCAACACTAACACAAGTGCAAAAAGTGGTTTTTCACACTAAAACAAGTGCGAAAAGTGTTTTTTCCCCACTAATACAAGTGCAAAAGTGGTTTCCTGTACCAACACAAGTGCGAAAAGTGGTTTTTCAACACTAACACAAGTGCGAAAAGTGGTTTTTCAACACTAACACAGGTGCGAAAAGTGGTTTTTCAACACCAACACAAGTGCGAAAAGTGGTTTTTCAACACTAACACAAGTGCAAAAAGTGTTTTTCAACACTAAAACAAGTGCGAAAAGTGTTTTTTCCACACTAATACAAGTGCAAAAGTGGTTTCCTGTACCAACACAAGTGCGAAAAGTGGTTTTTCAACACTAACACAAGTGCGAAAAGTGGTTTTTCAACACTAACACAGGTGCGAAAAGTGGTTTTTCAACACTAACACAAGTGCGAAAAGTGGTTTTTCAACACTAACACAAGTGCGAAAAGTGGTTTTTCAACACTATCACAAGTGCAAAAAGTGTTTTTTCCACACTAATACAAGTGCAAAAGTGGTTTCCTGCACCAACACAAGTGCGAAAAGTGGTTTTTCAACACTAACACAAGTGCGAAAAGTGGTTTTTCAACAATAACACAAGTGCAAAAAGTGTTTTTTCCACACTAATACAAGTGCAAAAGTGATTTCCTGCACCAACACAAGTGCGAAAAGTGGTTTTTCAACACTAACACAAGTGCGAAAAGTGGTTTTTCAACACTAACACAAGTGCGAAAAGTGGTGTTTCAACACTATCACAAGTGCAAAAAGTGTTTTTTCCACACTAATACAAGTGCAAAAGTGGTTTCCTGCACCAACACAAGTGCGAAAAGTGGTTTTTCAACACTAACACAAGTGCGACAAGTGGTTTTTCAACACTAACACAAATGCAAAAAGTGTTTTTTCAACACTAATACAAGTGCAAAAGTGGTTTCCTGCACCAACACAAGTGCAAAAAGTGGTTTTTCAACACTAACACAAGTGCGAAAAGTAGTTTTTCAACAGTAACACAAGTGCCAAAAGTGGGTTTTCAACACTAACACAAGTTCGAAACGTGGTTTTTCAACACTAACACAGGTGCGAAAAGTGTTTTTTCCACACTAATACAAGTGCAAAAGTGGTTTCCTGCACCAACACAAGTGCGAAATGTGGTTTTTCAACACTAACACAAGTGCGAAAAGTGGTTTTTCAACACTAACACAAGTGCGAAAAGTCGTTTTTCAACACTAACACAAGTGCGAAAAGTGGTTTTTCCACACTAATACAAGTGCAAAAGTGGTTTCCTGCACCAACACAAGTGCTAAAAGTGGTTTTTCAACACTAACACAAGTGCAAAAAGTGGTTTTTCAACACTAACACAAGTGCGAAAAGTGTTTTTTCCACACTAATACAAGTGCAAAAGTGGTTTCCTGCACCAACACAAGTGCGAAAAGTGGTTTTTCAACACTAACACAAGTGCGAAAAGTGGTTTTTCAACACTAACACAAGTGCGAAAAGTGTTTTTTCCACACTAATACAAGTGCAAAAGTGGTTTCCTGCACCAACACAAGTGCGAAAAGTGGTTTTTCAACACTAACACAAGTGCGAAAAGTGGTTTTTCAACACTATCACAAGTGCAAAAAGTGTTTTTTCCACACTAATACAAGTGCAAAAGTGGTTTCCTGCACCACCACAAGTGCGAAAAGTGGTTTTTCAACACTAACACAAGTGCGAAAAGTGGTTTTTCAACACTAACACAAGTGCGAAAAGTGGTTTTTCAACACTATCACAAGTGCAAAAAGTGTTTTTTTCCACACAAGTGCAAAAGTGGTTTCCTGCACTAACACAAGTGCGAAAAGTGGTTTTTCAACACTAACACAAGTGCGAAAAGTGGTTTTTCAACACTAACACAAGTGCGAAAAGTGGTTTTTCAACACTAACACAAGTGCGAAAAGTGTTTTTTTCCACACTAATACAAGTGCAAAAGTGGTTTCCTGCACCAACACAAGTGCGAAAAGTGGTTTTTCAACACTAACACAAGTGCGAAAAATGGTTTTTCAACACTATCACAAGTGCAAAAAGTGTTTTTTCCACACTAATACAAGTGCAAAAGTGGTTTCCTGCACCAACACAAGTGCGAAAAGTGGTTTTTCAACACTATCACAAGTGCAAAAAGTGTTTTTTCCACACTAATACAAGTGCAAAAGTGGTTTCCTGCACCAACACAAGTGCGAAAAGTGGTTTTTCAACACTAACACACGTGCGAAAAGTGATTTTTCAACACTAACACAAGTGCGAAAAGTGGTTTTTCAACACTAACGCAAGTGCGAAAAGTGTTTTTTCCACACTAATACAAGTGCAAAAGTGGTTTCCTGCACCAACACAAGTGCGAAAAGTGGTTTTTCAACACTAACACAAGTGCGAAAAGTGGTTTTTCAACACCAACACAAGTGCGAAAAGTTGTGTTTCAACACTATCACAAGTGCAAAAAGTGTTTTTTCCACACTAATACAAGTGCAAAAGTGGTTTCCTGCACCAACACAAGTGCGAAAAGTGGTTTTTCAACACTAACACAAGTGCGAAAAGTGGTTTTTCAACACTAACACAAGTGCGAAAAGTGGTTTTTCAACACTATCACAAGTGCAAAAAGTGTTTTTTCCACACTAATACAAGTGCAAAAGTGGTTTCCTGCACCAACACAAGTGCGAAAAGTGGTTTTTCAACACTAACACAAGTGCGAAAAGTGGTTTTTCCACACTAATACAAGCGCAAAAGTGGTTTCCTGCAACAACACAAGTGCGAAAAGTGGTTTTTCAACACTAACACAAGTGCGAAAAGTGGTTTTTCAACACTATCACAAGTGCAAAAAGTGTTTTTTCCACACTAATACAAGTGCAAAAGTGGTTTCCTGCACCAACACAAGTGCGAAAAGTGGTTTTTCAACACTAACACAAGTGCGAAAAGTGGTTTTTCAACACTAACACAAGTGCGAAAAGTGGTTTTTCAACACTATCACAAGTGCAAAAAGTGCTTTTTCCACACTAATACAAGTGCAAAAGTGGTTTCCTGCACCAACACAAGTGCGAAAAGTGGTTTTTCAACACTCACACAAGTGCAAAAAGTGTTTTTCCACACTAATACAAGTGCAAAAGTGGTTTCCTGCACCAACACAAGTGTGAAAAGTGGTTTTTCAACACTAACACAAGTGTGAAAAGTGGTTTTTCAACAGTAACACAAGTGCGAAAAGTGGTTTTTCAACACTAACACAAGTTCGAAACGTGGTTTTTCAACACTAACACAGGTGCGAAAAGTGTTTTTTCCACACTAATACAAGTGCAAAAGTGGTTTCCTGCACCAACACAAGTGCGAAATGTGGTTTTTCAACACTAACACAAGTGCGAAAAGTGGTTTTTCAACACTAACAGAAGTGCGAAAAGTCGTTTTTCAACACTAACACAAGTGCGAAAAGTGGTTTTTTCCACACCAACACAAGTGCAAAAGTGGTTTCCTGCACCAACACAAGTGTGAAAAGTGGTTTTTCAACACTAACACAAGTGCGAAAAGTGGTTTTTCAACACTAACACAACTGCGAAAAGTGGTTTTTGAACACTAACACAAGTGCGAAAAGTGGATTTTCCACACTAATACAAGTGCAAAAGTGGTTTCCTGCACCAACACAAGTGCGAAAAGTGGTTTTTCAACACTAACACAGTGCGAAAAGTGGTTTTTCAACACTATCACAAGTGCAAAAAGTGTTTTTTCCACACTAATACAAGTGCAAAAGTGGTTTCCTGCACCAACACAAGTGCGAAAAGTGGCTTTTCAACACTAACACAAGTGCGAAAAGTGGTTTTCAACACTAACACAAGTGCGAAAAGTGGTTTTTCAACACTAACACAAGTGCGAAAAGTGGTTTTTCCACACTAATACAAGTGCAAAAGTGGTTTCCTGCACCAACACAAGTGCGAAAAGTGGTTTTTCAACACTATCACAAGTGCAAAAAGTGTTTTTTCCACACTAATACAAGTGCAAAAGTAGTTTCCTGCACCAACACAAGTGCGAAAAGTGGTTTTTCAACACTAACACAAGTGCGAAAAGTGGTTTTTCAACACTAACACAAGTGCGAAAAGTGTTTTTTTCCACACTAATACAAGTGCAAAAGTGGTTTCCTGCACCAACACAAGTGCGAAAAGTGGTTTTTCAACACTAACACAAGTGCAAAAAGTGGTTTTTCAACACTAAAACAAGTGCGAAAAGTGTTTTTTCCACACTAATACAAGTGCAAAAGTGGTTTCCTGCACCAACACAAGTGCGAAAAGTGGTTTTTCAACACTAACACAAGTGCGAAAAGTGGTTTTTCAACACTAACACAAGTGCGAAAAGTGTTTTTTCCACACTAATACAAGTGCAAAAGTGGTTTCCTGCACCAACACAAGTGCGAAAAGTGGTTTTTCAACACTAACTCAAGTGCGAAAAGTGGTTTTTCAACACTAACTCAAGTGCGAAAAGTGGTTTTTCAACACTATCACAAGTGCAAAAAGTGTTTTTTCCACACTAATACAAGTGCAAAAGTGGTTTCCTGCACCAACACAAGTGCGAAAAGTGGTTTTTCAACACTAACACAAGTGCGAAAAGTGGTTTTTCAACACTATCACAAGTGCAAAAAGTGTTTTTTCCACACTAATACAAGTGCAAAAGTGGTTTCCTGCACCAACACAAGTGCGAAAAGTGGTTTTTAAACACTAACACAAGTGCGAAAAGTGGTTTTTCAACACTAACACAAGTGCGAAAAGTGGTTTTTCAACACTAACACAAGTGCGAAAAGTGGTTTTTCAACACTATCACAAGTGCAAAAAGTGCTTTTTCCACACTAATACAAGTGCAAAAGTGGTTTCCTGCACCAACACAAGTGCGAAAAGTGGTTTTTCAACACTCACACAAGTGCAAAAAGTGTTTTTCCACACTAATACAAGTGCAAAAGTGGTTTCCTGCACCAACACAAGTGCGAAAAGTGGTTTTTCAACACTAACACAAGTGTGAAAAGTGGTTTTTCAACAGTAACACAAGTGCGAAAAGTGGTTTTTCAACACTAACACAAGTTCGAAACGTGGTTTTTCAACACTAACACAGGTGCGAAAAGTGTTTTTTCCACACTAATACAAGTGCAAAAGTGGTTTCCTGCACCAACACAAGTGCGAAATGTGGTTTTTCAACACTAACACAAGTGCGAAAAGTGGTTTTTCAACACTAACAGAAGTGCGAAAAGTCGTTTTTCAACACTAACACAAGTGCGAAAAGTGGTTTTTCCACACCAACACAAGTGCAAAAGTGGTTTCCTGCACCAACACAAGTGTGAAAAGTGGTTTTTCAACACTAACACAAGTGCGAAAAGTGGTTTTTCAACACTAACACAACTGCGAAAAGTGGTTTTTGAACACTAACACAAGTGCGAAAAGTGGATTTTCCACACTAATACAAGTGCAAAAGTGGTTTCCTGCACCAACACAAGTGCGAAAAGTGGTTTTTCAACACTAACACAGTGCGAAAAGTGGTTTTTCAACACTATCACAAGTGCAAAAAGTGTTTTTTCCACACTAATACAAGTGCAAAAGTGGTTTCCTGCACCAACACAAGTGCGAAAAGTGGCTTTTCAACACTAACACAAGTGCGAAAAGTGGTTTTCAACACTAACACAAGTGCGAAAAGTGGTTTTTCAACACTAACACAAGTGCGAAAAGTGGTTTTTCCACACTAATACAAGTGCAAAAGTGGTTTCCTGCACCAACACAAGTGCGAAAAGTGGTTTTTCAACACTATCACAAGTGCAAAAAGTGTTTTTTCCACACTAATACAAGTGCAAAAGTAGTTTCCTGCACCAACACAAGTGCGAAAAGTGGTTTTTCAACACTAACACAAGTGCGAAAAGTGGTTTTTCAACACTAACACAAGTGCGAAAAGTGTTTTTTTCCACACTAATACAAGTGCAAAAGTGGTTTCCTGCACCAACACAAGTGCGAAAAGTGGTTTTTCAACACTAACACAAGTGCAAAAAGTGGTTTTTCAACACTAAAACAAGTGCGAAAAGTGTTTTTTCCACACTAATACAAGTGCAAAAGTGGTTTCCTGCACCAACACAAGTGCGAAAAGTGGTTTTTCAACACTAACACAAGTGCGAAAAGTGGTTTTTCAACACTAACACAAGTGCGAAAAGTGTTTTTTCCACACTAATACAAGTGCAAAAGTGGTTTCCTGCACCAACACAAGTGCGAAAAGTGGTTTTTCAACACTAACTCAAGTGCGAAAAGTGGTTTTTCAACACTATCACAAGTGCAAAAAGTGTTTTTTCCACACTAATACAAGTGCAAAAGTGGTTTCCTGCACCAACACAAGTGCGAAAAGTGGTTTTTCAACACTAACACAAGTGCGAAAAGTGGTTTTTCAACACTAACACAAGTGCGAAAAGTGGTTTTTCAACACTATCACAAGTGCAAAAAGTGTTTTTTCCACACTAATACAAGTGCAAAAGTGGTTTCCTGCACCAACACAAGTGCGAAAAGTGGTTTTTAAACACTAACACAAGTGCGAAAAGTGGTTTTTCAACACTAACACAAGTGCGAAAAGTGGTTTTTCAACACTATCACAAGTGCAAAAAGTGTTTTTTCCACACTAATACAAGTGCAAAAGTGGTTTCCTGCACCAACACAAGTGCGAAAAGTGGTTTTTCAACACTAACACAAGTGCAAAAAGTGGTTTTTCAACACTAACACAAGTGCGAAAAGTGTTTTTTCCACACTAATACAAGTGCAAAAGTGGTTTCCTGTACCAACACAAGTGCGAAAAGTGGTTTTTCAACACTAACACAAGTGCGAAAAGTGGTTTTTCAACACTAACACAGGTGCGAAAAGTGGTTTTTCAACACTAACACAAGTGCGAAAAGTGGTTTTTCAACACTAACACAAGTGCGAAAAGTGGTTTTTCAACACTATCACAAGTGCAAAAAGTGTTTTTTCCACACTAATACAAGTGCAAAAGTGGTTTCCTGCACCAACACAAGTGCGAAAAGTGGTTTTTCAACACTAACACAAGTGCGAAAAGTGGTGTTTCAACACTATCACAAGTGCAAAAAGTGTTTTTTCCACACTAATACATGTGCAAAAGTGGTTTCCTGCACCAACACAAGTGCGAAAAGTGGTTTTTCAACACTAACACAAGTGCGACAAGTGGTTTTTCAACACTAACACAAATGCAAAAAGTGTTTTTTCAACACTAATACAAGTGCAAAAGTGGTTTCCTGCACCAACACAAGTGCAAAAAGTGGTTTTTCAACACTAACACAAGTGCGAAAAGTAGTTTTTCAACAGTAACACAAGTGCCAAAAGTGGGTTTTCAACACTAACACAAGTTCGAAACGTGGTTTTTCAACACTAACACAGGTGCGAAAAGTGTTTTTTCCACACTAATACAAGTGCAAAAGTGGTTTCCTGCACCAACACAAGTGCGAAATGTGGTTTTTCAACACTAACACAAGTGCGAAAAGTGGTTTTTCAACACTAACACAAGTGCGAAAAGTCGTTTTTCAACACTAACACAAGTGCGAAAAGTGGTTTTTCCACACTAATACAAGTGCAAAAGTGGTTTCCTGCACCAACACAAGTGCTAAAAGTGGTTTTTCAACACTAACACAAGTGCAAAAAGTGGTTTTTCAACACTAACACAAGTGCGAAAAGTGTTTTTTCCACACTAATACAAGTGCAAAAGTGGTTTCCTGCACCAACACAAGTGCGAAAAGTGGTTTTTCAACACTAACACAAGTGCGAAAAGTGGTTTTTCAACACTAACACAAGTGCGAAAAGTGTTTTTTCCACACTAATACAAGTGCAAAAGTGGTTTCCTGCACCAACACAAGTGCGAAAAGTGGTTTTTCAACACTAACACAAGTGCGAAAAGTGGTTTTTCAACACTATCACAAGTGCAAAAAGTGTTTTTTCCACACTAATACAAGTGCAAAAGTGGTTTCCTGCACCACCACAAGTGCGAAAAGTGGTTTTTCAACACTAACACAAGTGCGAAAAGTGGTTTTTCAACACTAACACAAGTGCGAAAAGTGGTTTTTCAACACTATCACAAGTGCAAAAAGTGTTTTTTTCCACACAAGTGCAAAAGTGGTTTCCTGCACTAACACAAGTGCGAAAAGTGGTTTTTCAACACTAACACAAGTGCGAAAAGTGGTTTTTCAACACTAACACAAGTGCGAAAAGTGGTTTTTCAACACTAACACAAGTGCGAAAAGTGTTTTTTCCACACTAATACAAGTGCAAAAGTGGTTTCCTGCACCAACACAAGTGCGAAAAGTGGTTTTTCAACACTAACACAAGTGCGAAAAATGGTTTTTCAACACTATCACAAGTGCAAAAAGTGTTTTTTCCACACTAATACAAGTGCAAAAGTGGTTTCCTGCACCAACACAAGTGCGAAAAGTGGTTTTTCAACACTATCACAAGTGCAAAAAGTGTTTTTTCCACACTAATACAAGTGCAAAAGTGGTTTCCTGCACCAACACAAGTGCGAAAAGTGTTTTTCAACACTAACACAAGTGCGAAAAGTGATTTTTCAACACTAACACAAGTGCGAAAAGTGGTTTTTCAACACTAACACAAGTGCGAAAAGTGTTTTTTCCACACTAATACAAGTGCAAAAGTGGTTTCCTGCACCAACACAAGTGCGAAAAGTGGTTTTTCAACACTAACACAAGTGCGAAAAGTGGTTTTTCAACACCAACACAAGTGCGAAAAGTGGTGTTTCAACACTATCACAAGTGCAAAAAGTGTTTTTTCCACACTAATACAAGTGCAAAAGTGGTTTCCTGCACCAACACAAGTGCGAAAAGTGGTTTTTCAACACTAACACAAGTGCGAAAAGTGGTTTTTCAACACTAACACAAGTGCAAAAAGTGTTTTTTCCACACTAATACAAGTGCAAAAGTGGTTTCCTGCACCAACACAAGTGCAAAAAGTGGTTTTTCAACACTAACACAAGTGCGAAAAGTAGTTTTTCAACAGTAACACAAGTGCGAAAAGTGGTTTTTCAACACTAACACAAGTTCGAAACGTGGTTTTTCAACACTAACACAGGTGCGAAAAGTGTTTTTTCCACACTAATACAAGTGCAAAAGTGGTTTCCTGCACCAACACAAGTGCGAAATGTGTTTTTCAACACTAACACAAGTGCGAAAAGTGGTTTTTCAACACTAACACAAGTGCGAAAAGTCGTTTTTCAACACTAACACAAGTGCGAAAAGTGGTTTTTCCACACTAATACAAGTGCAAAAGTGGTTTCCTGCACCAACACAAGTGCGAAAAGTGGTTTTTCAACACTAACACAAGTGTGAAAAGTGGTTTTTCAACACTAACACAAGTGCGAAAAGTGGTTTTTCCACACTAATACAAGTGCAAAAGTGGTTTCCTGCACCAACACAAGTGCGAAAAGTGGTTTTTCAACACTAACACAAGTGCGAAAAGTGGTTTTTCAACACTATCACAAGTGCAAAAAGTGTTTTTTCCACACTAATACAAGTGCAAAAGTGGTTTCCTGCACCAACACAAGTGCGAAAAGTGGTTTTTCAACACTAACACAAGTGCGAAAAGTGGTTTTTCCACACTAATACAAGTGCAAAAGTGGTTTCCTGCAACAACACAAGTGCGAAAAGTGGTTTTTCAACACTAACACAAGTGCAAAAAGTGGTTTTTCAACACTATCACAAGTGCAAAAAGTGTTTTTTTCCACACTAATACAAGTGCAAAAGTGGTTTCCTGCACCAACACAAGTGCTAAAAGTGGTTTTCAACACTAACACAAGTGCGAAAAGTGGTTTTTCAACACTAACACAAGTGCGAAAAGTGGTTTTTCAACACTATCACAAGTGCAAAAAGTGCTTTTTCCACACTAATACAAGTGCAAAAGTGGTTTCCTGCACCAACACAAGTGCGAAAAGTGGTTTTTCAACACTAACACAAGTGCGAAAAGTGGTTTTTCAACACTCACACAAGTGCAAAAAGTGTTTTTTCCACACTAATACAAGTGCAAAAGTGGTTTCCTGCACCAACACAAGTGCGAAAAGTGGTTTTTCAACACTAACACAAGTGTGAAAAGTGGTTTTTCAACAGTAACACAAGTGCGAAAAGTGGTTTTTCAACACTAACACAAGTTCGAAACGTGGTTTTTCAACACTAACACAGGTGCGAAAAGTGTTTTTTCCACACTAATACAAGTGCAAAAGTGGTTTCCTGCACCAACACAAGTGCGAAAAGTGGTTTTTCAACACTAACACAAGTGCGAAAAGTGGTTTTTCAACACTAACACAAGTGCGAAAAGTGGTTTTTGAACACTAACACAAGTGCGAAAAGTGGATTTTCCACACTAATACAAGTGCAAAAGTGGTTTCCTGCACCAACACAAGTGCGAAAAGTGGTTTTTCAACACTAACACAGTGCGAAAAGTGGTTTTTCAACACTATCACAAGTGCAAAAAGTGTTTTTTCCACACTAATACAAGTGCAAAAGTGGTTTCCTGCACCAACACAAGTGCGAAAAGTGGCTTTTCAACACTAACACAAGTGCGAAAAGTGGTTTTCAACACTAACACAAGTGCGAAAAGTGGTTTTTCAACACTAACACAAGTGCGAAAAGTGGTTTTTCCACACTAATACAAGTGCAAAAGTGGTTTCCTGCACCAACACAAGTGCGAAAAGTGGTTTTTCAACACTATCACAAGTGCAAAAAGTGTTTTTTCCACACTAATACAAGTGCAAATGTAGTTTCCTGCACCAACACAAGTGCGAAAAGTGGTTTTTCAACACTAACACAAGTGCGAAAAGTGGTTTTTCAACACTAACACAAGTGCGAAAAGTGTTTTTTCCACACTAATACAAGTGCAAAAGTGGTTTCCTGCACCAACACAAGTGCGAAAAAGTGGTTTTTCAACACTAACACAAGTGCAAAAAGTGGTTTTTCAACACTAACACAAGTGCGAAAAGTGTTTTTTCCACACTAATACAAGTGCAAAAGTGGTTTCCTGCACCAACACAAGTGCGAAAAGTGGTTTTTCAACACTAACACAAGTGCGAAAAGTGGTTTTTCAACACTAACACAAGTGCGAAAAGTGTTTTTTCCACACTAATACAAGTGCAAAAGTGGTTTCCTGCACCAACACAAGTGCGAAAAGTGGTTTTTCAACACTAACTCAAGTGCGAAAAGTGGTTTTTCAACACTATCACAAGTGCAAAAAGTGTTTTTTCCACACTAATACAAGTGCAAAAGTGGTTTCCTGCACCAACACAAGTGCGAAAAGTGGTTTTTCAACACTAACACAAGTGCGAAAAGTGGTTTTTCAACACTAACACAAGTGCGAAAAGTGGTTTTTCAACACTATCACAAGTGCAAAAAGTGTTTTTTCCACACTAATACAAGTGCAAAAGTGGTTTCCTGCACCAACACAAGTGCGAAAAGTGGTTTTTCAACACTAACACAAGTGCGAAAAGTGGTTTTTCAACACTATCACAAGTGCAAAAAGTGTTTTTTCCACACTAATACAAGTGCAAAAGTGGTTTCCTGCACCAACACAAGTGCGAAAAGTGGTTTTTCAACACTAACACAAGTGCAAAAAGTGGTTTTTCAACACTAACACAAGTGCGAAAAGTGTTTTTTCCACACTAATACAAGTGCAAAAGTGGTTTCCTGTACCAACACAAGTGCGAAAAGTGGTTTTTCAACACTAACACAAGTGCGAAAAGTGGTTTTTCAACACTAACACAGGTGCGAAAAGTGGTTTTTCAACACTAACACAAGTGCGAAAAGTGGTTTTTCAACACTAACACAAGTGCGAAAAGTGGTTTTTCAACACTATCACAAGTGCAAAAAGTGTTTTTTCCACACTAATACAAGTGCAAAAGTGGTTTCCTGCACCAACACAAGTGCGAAAAGTGGTTTTTCAACACTAACACAAGTGCGAAAAGTGGTTTTTCAACAATAACACAAGTGCAAAAAGTGTTTTTTCCACACTAATACAAGTGCAAAAGTGGTTTCCTGCACCAACACAAGTGCGAAAAGTGGTTTTTCAACAATAACACAAGTGCGAAAAGTGGTTTTTCAACACTAACACAAGTGCGAAAAGTGGTTTTTCAAGACTAACACAAGTGCGAAAAGTGTTTTTTCAACACTAAAACAAAA
>NW_027619357.1:0-44852 GCF_964187855.1 Myxine glutinosa
CCTCTCCTCCTCTCTCTCCCCCACTCTCTAAATATTCCCATCACGAAGCAACTCTGCGTTGCCCAACAACACCAGGTACTTTTGCTCGTAATAAATAAAATTGTCGTACAACTTGCTTATAAATGTTATTTATGAGATGTTATGTTTTAATTCAAAAATGTCATTTCTGAGTTATGTACATAATTTAATGACATTTGCCATCGCAGATACACAGCTATACACGGTAGACCTGCATGTACACATTTTCATCTCATTGTACACCATCTTGCATCTGCAAGTATCAAGATGTTTCCACGTATGGTACGACAGTATTGGATCTTAACAAGACGTTGATGCTTGTGGAAGGGCAGTTCAGATTGCTTGATGTATCTCTTCAACTCCTTTCTGTCCCTATTGATGATCTCACCTTGATGCTGTACTGCGATGCATTCGAAGCAGTTTTCGACGATTGATTATTGGCAATGCTATCCACAGCTACTGCGGTGAACACATTACCACGTCCATCTGGACGACTTGCTGTCTTCAAATTACGTACAGACAGCATTGGTAAGTCAGATGATAAACATAGGAGGCTTATCAGAAGAAACAAAGGCCAATCTCACCCCAGCTGTCACCAACAAGAATTCCAATATCCAATGGCAGTGATATCTCCTGGTTTCTGTTCTGGTGTATAGCACTGTCACTGTTTATTGACTATATTTAATGAATTAGCTGGGCAGTTATCAGTGCTGCTCGATGTCTTGAATCGTCAGCATGATCTCCAACGTGTCGAACAAATCGCATCATTGCCGTAGCTTCTCTCGTATGCAGCCTTCAATTACCGGTGCAATAGCTTCAAATTCCAGGCTTTCTTGGGAGTTGCACGACGTGACGAGTGAACCCAAGGCTCTTCTTTTATTATTTTTTATTTTGATGAATTTTCTGCTTCACTCCCATCCTGAGTCACTGACATCTGCTACGATAGTTTTCTCCCTCCCATCTCTCAAGTCTGCCAATTTAAACACTGATGCAGTGGATTGATCGACGTGCTTTCTTCATGCAGGATGTCAGTTCAGCTAGTACGAGTGCTATGCCTGAAGAGATATTTCACTTCCTTCCTGTGATTGGCTGCTAAGCTTTGCTGCAAACAGCATTGAGACATTTCAAATGATACTAAAATCATAGCCTCTGTTGTAATCATTTCCCCATCACTGAACTTTTCTCGGAGCTTGCTATCTTCCAGGAATATAGCAGCAGAGTGCACTGTATGGGAATGCAATCCAAAAGTCTGGTTTATTTATTTATTTTAGGTGGATGGCAGATTATTTGTTTTCTGAAAATCAAGTTTGTCGGCCAGTTTGCTGCATCCAATTCCAGCATCTTTTCCTTGGGACTGAACTGGATAGACTAAGATCGTAATGTGCCAAAGGAACCGCTGAGCAACCACCCCGTGTCCTCTTGGCTCATGACGCACATCGATCATTCCGGTTGTTGGCGCTCCGAATAACTTGGCTGCCTCAAGTTCTTTCTTGCATCAGTAAATTGGCATTGTTTGGCCATCGTGACAAACCAGCGCTGTTCAACAACTTTTCTTTCCTTCTAGTCGACAACAAAAACGAGTATGAAAGCACTTGAGCGAAGTATTTCATAGCGTGGACCATGAGATGGGATCGGCAAGCTCGTGGCAGTACGATCATCGTGTATTCATTGTCTACAAAAGTTTGTACAAACAAAAACACATGGAAATATAATCATCCACACATTGCTAACACCTCAATTTAAGGTAACGCAGTGACTTACATAAAATCCTGAGGGCTAAAAACTAAGATTGTTAGCGAAGCTGTAGTGAGCCCCATGGCCAATACTTTGATGTCACAAACATGTATCAAACTGCGTAAACAAAGCTTCAGGAAACATCCACTCCAGTTTTTTTTCATTATCTTCGGTATGTTATTCCACAACGTAAAAATAAACACAAAACCACAAATGTAGATGAGCAAAAACTCTGGCATGCGCCATCCATCACCAGGCAAACCTTGATAAAATCCATGAGTGCAAGTGTCATATCAACGTGATGTACCGGTCTTTCAAAGACCAATACCTCGGCATGAAGATTGGCTCCTCTGCAACAGGTGCACTGTAACTGTCTTGTGCTTGATGCAGTCAAATATTGTAACGTAATGATGGTGCTGCAACGTTTGGTCTCTCCGGTGGTAGCACACCAACAAATCGACGATGACCTGCGCTTGAATTATTCAGATGGAAGTCCTGGGCGGTGTCTTTGAGCACAAAGTTGTAGTTTTCTGCAAAGAAGTGGAGACCTCGGACCTCGGCCATCTGCAGGTTCTTCCTCGAGTCGGCTCGGAAGTCGTTCTGTTGTGTGCACAGTCATGCCCGTAGGATCCTCAAGTTGTCAAGCCGATAAATCGGTGAAGTGATCTTCGACATTCAGGACTGTGTCTGAGGTCAAACTTGTACCCAAACTTCAAGCATTTATGCACCAAATTCCCTCAGGTACAACCTGACCAGCAAGCCAAACGAGTTCTTCCTGCTTCCATAGCGAGTGTGAATGGCATTCCTGCTGGGGTATCGACCTGCCCATCAACAATCACTGCGGCTGTACTGCGCTTCATTCACCATCTATTTCTCCAGGAACACGTTAAATTGTCCTGAAGGCCATTGCGACTCTTCGGGCAGAGGACATACCGTACTCTCACATGTGACGCGCTGGAAGCGAGAAGTGCTTGTATAACTCCAGAAGGTCGGATACACGTTGGACCACTTTGCCAGGTGTCAGGTGCCCAGCATGGCACCCAGCCACTTCTTCATTTATTTGCTAAGTAATGTGCACAACGTTTACTTGTCAATGGAAAAGAAGAGCAGCTTGATTGTAACGTGTGTAATTGGTACGAGGCGTTGGACTTTGATGAAATAAAAATAAATGGCAATTTGAAACATTAACCTTTAAATTTCAAAGTAGTCGTGGCTCAGGATGTCTCTGATGTTAAGGATTCGTACGTTTGTGCATGTGAAAACGGTTGCACTTGACATATTGTCCGGGTGATGAGCAATGATTGGTAAACGTGTTGACGAGGAACACTGAAGCAATCTGTGTACAATGACTTTTAGCCATGAAACTTCAAGATGATTTATTGAAACTTTGTACCATTTTTGTCTTTGTGTTCAGTATTCCTGCCGGTGGTGGTGTTGAACCTGTCAAATATTGAACCCTTCCAACGAGGCTTCTTCTGCAACGATGATTCCATCAAGTTGTTTCACAAGGGTGACACCATCAGCAGCGGATTGCTGTTTGCCTTGGGCCTCTCCATACCCATTATAGCTGTGAGTTCTGCCTTTCCTCAACCCGCTGGCCCGGACTTGTTGAATAATTTCTCCGCTTGCTGTTTTCTGGTTTGCTACAGCAGTAAAGCAAATTGTTTTGATAACTTGTCATGTGCTTTAAATAAAAGAAAACAAATGTGCTTGCACATGCTTTCACTTTCATTTCCTTCCCTCAAGCATTCCTGCCATTTCCTCCTCCAACTACGTTTACCATCCCAATGTAGTCTGATTGTAATTCCTCCTCTTGTAATTTTGTGGTATCGGCAGCATCCATTTAATTACTAGCCCGTCCCCCATGCAGCGGGAGACGGGGCTTTGCAATCACGTCTGTCTATGTCTGTCTGGGCTGTAACTTTCTTTACCATTCGAGCTTTTGTCATTAAATTTTCAACAAAGCTTTATTATGGGAATATGGAGAAGTCAAATTAATAATTTGGGTCAAAGGTCAGCATCACATAAAATCATCAATTTTCATACAAGTGACCTGGAAAAAAAAACAGCTTTCAGCTTTTGATTGGTGAATCAATTCAGTGACCCAATATGCAAATTCTTAAGATTTCAGGTCAATATAATATTATATTATGTTATGCCATATAATAATATTATATTGACCTGAAATCTTAAGAATTTGCATATTGGGTCACTGAATTGATTCACCAATCAAAGGCTGAAAGCTTTGTTTTTTTAGATTTTTTTTAGATCAGAAGGTCAAAGGTCAAGGTTGCATAGAATCATCAATTTTAATCTGATTGACCTGAGCTTTGATTAAAATCGTCAATTTTTGTCCCCCGTCGCACCGCGGAGCGAAAGGGGGACTATGGTTTTCCCCTCTGTCCGTCCGTCCGTGCGTGCGTACGTGCATGCGTAAGCGAAGGACCGCCTTCAAATTTGGTGTGTGGGTGCAACCCACGTCAAAATCCAAGATGGCCGCCGCCATGTATGTCTGATGCCAGACTCCTCCTCACTCACCACATTCAAAACATCACTAAAGACCCACCTGTTCAACACTGCATTCAACATTCAACCCACAGCATTTAACCCCTGACTATCTCTTCTCCTTCTCCCTCCTTTTGCTTTAAATATTTCCCGATTGATTCTTGTCTTTTTGCAATTGTGGTTTTCATGTATTGTTATGCATTATGTTTTCCACTCTGTCAAAGCGCCTTTGGGCTACTTGAAAAGCGCTATACAAAATAAATGAATTATTATTATTATTATTATTATTACTAGGGCATGCCCGTACGTGGGTGCAATGCCCGTACGTGGGTACGTGGGTACGTGGGTGCGAGTACGGTGACAATCCCCCCCCCCCCCTCTATTTACATGAAATGGTTTGGTCCATGAAATGTTTTGGTCCATTCGCAACGCCAAAGCGAACGGCGAACGGCTTGCGAGTACGGTGACAATCCCCCCCTCTATTTACATCAAATGGTTTGGTCCATTCGCAACGACCACAGAACCCCCCCCTCTATTTACATGAAATGGTTTGGTCCATTCGCAACGCCAAAGCGAACGGCGAACGGCTAAATCGCCATAGCTCGGTAACTACTTGTCCGATTAATATGAAACCTTGAAAAGGCACATCCTCGGGTCCCCAGCAATATACCTGGCAAGTTTAAAGTATATCAGACCCGTGGTTGTCGAGAAACAGCTGTCACAGACATACAAACATACAAACATACAAACATACAAACATACACACAGAGATTACTGGAATTATAGATAGATTATTATGTATGTCTGAACCTTGTGAGCGGAATATCTTGAAAAATAAGCGAAGTACCAACTTCTAATCTGGTGTGTGGGTGTATCTAGGCATAAGGAAGAACCCTATTGAAAATTGGGTCGCCACGTCAAAATCCAAGATGGCCGCCGCCATGTATATCTGAACCTTGTGAGCGGAATATCCTGAAAAATAAGCGAAGTACCAACTTCTAATCTGGTGTGTGGGTGTATCTAGGCATAAGGAAGAAGGCTATTGAAAATTGGGTCACCACGTCAAAATCCAAGATGGCCGCCTCCATGTATGTCTGAACCTTGTGAGTGAAATATCATATCGGAGCATGTTTTCTGCGTCTTCCACTTTGTCAACTCACATCACTTCCCCGACGGGGGACCTAGGCGTAACGCTTGTAATCTTGATGAAACGTATCATGAAAAGTATCATGCTTTGTATGACGTGTTTTTTTGTTTTTTGTTTTTTTTAAGGTCAAAGGTCAAGGTTGCATAAAATCGTCATTTTACATCTTGTTGACTTGAAATTTTATCAGGGTTTGCATATTTGGTGATGAGCCCTATATGAAGCCTATTGCTCTTGAGGTCAAGATGTCATGGTCGCCTAAAATCGTCTTTTTTTTCGGATTTTTATCGCCGCCCCCGAAGGTAGACAGAGGTTATGTTTTCACCTTGTCTGTTTGTCTCTTTGTCTTTGTTTATTTGTGTGCAGGATATATGAAAAGGTTGTGGACTGATTCACACAAAATGTGGTGGATATGTTGGGTGTTTGATGAGGACAAATTGATTAGATTTTGATGAAGATGTGCATCCGGATCCGAATACTATAATTTTAAAAGTGATTCTTCACCTTTGAGTCATGGGGCCGAAAACGATGTGTCATATGACATCTCAAAAAATTGTGCACTATTTATGACAAAACTTGGTGGATGAGTTGGTTCGGTGACTGATTCAATTTTGGTTCATGGCCGAATTTATATCCGGCCTATCAGTGGGATACAAAACGTAGACTTTAGACTAATCAGCCTGGCAGAGGTATGCTCTCTGCCGAGTGCCGTTCTAGTTTTAGCTGTTTTCGTCATGCTTAGCATTAAGAAGAAGACAAGCGTTACGCCTCGGTCCCCCGTCGGTGAAGTGATGTGAGTTGACAAAGTGGAAGACGCAGAAAACATGCTATGATATGATATTTCGCTCACAAGGTTCAGACATACATGGAGGCGGCCATCTTGGATTTTGACGTGGCGACCCAATTTTCAATGGCGTTCTTCCTTATGCCGAGGTACACCCACACACCAGATTAGAAGTTGGTACTTCGCTTATTTTTCAAGATATTTCGCTCACAAGGTTCAGACATACAGTGGAACCTTGACTTATGAGTGCCCCAACTTACGAGTTTTTCGAGATACGAGCCGTCGCTCGGACGGTTTATTGCTTTGAGATGCGAGCCGAGATCTGAGTTACGAGCTTTCGCCACCCGGTCACGTGGTTATCTTGCCGTGCAAGTACAGTATCTCTGTCGTATAGCGCTGCATTTTTGTTTTCGCATGTTGGTTATTTTGAGTTTACGCCACCAGGTGGGTTCTGGTCACGTGGTTATCTTGCCGTGCAAGTACAGTATCTCTGTCGTATAGCGCTGCATTTTTGTTTTCGCATGTTGGTTATTTTGAGTTTACGCCACCAGGTGGGTTCTGGTCACGTGGTTATCTTGCCGTGCAAGTACAGTATCTCTGCCGTCAACTTGTTCAGAGTGCCGGCGATAGCTCGCCTTCTCTTTGTGGAAAACACGGTACTGAGAAGAAGAAGAGGATGATGTGCTTGGATATAAAACACGCAATCGTCGAAAAACATGAGCGAGGTGTGCGTGTTGTCGACTTGGTGAGGCGGATGTGAAGGCAGCTGAAGATTTTATTATAACTGAGAAGAAGAAGAGGATGATGTGCTTGGATATAAAACACGCAATCGTCGAAAAACATGAGCGAGGTGTGCGTGTTGTCGACTTGGTGAGGCGGATGTGAAGGCAGCTGAAGATTTTATTATAACTTTTGCCGAACTGATAGAAGCCGAACGATACATCCCCCAGCAAATCTTCAACTGTGACGAGACAGGGCTCTTCTGGAAAAAGATGCCGAGGAGGACGTATATAACGGCAGAGGAGAAGAGCATGCCAGGCCACAACTTGTTCAGAGTGCCGGCGATAGCTCGCCTTCTCTTTGTGGAAAACACGGTGAGATCCTTAACATCCAACAACTAATGGGACGCAAACGGGGCGCCCAGTTTAGCGGTACACACATTGATGAATCACCCTGCCTGTGATTCACCCATGACAGGTTATAGCTGGGTCGGGATTCAAACCCAGGCTGGACAGTTTAGACTTTAGAGTCAAGTGTGCGTACCTCCAGTCCAGGCCATCCTGCCAACTTGTATGCTGCATACAGGTGAAATATAAAGCGCGAGATATTTTTATATATACTGTATATTTAAAAAAAAATTGGTGTGGTTTTTGGCGGGCTGGAACGGATTAATAGCATTTCAATGCATTTTAATGGGGAAATTTGATTTGAGAAACGAGCAATTTGAGTTACGAGCTCGGTCACAGAACGAATTAAACTCGTAAGTCAAGGTTCCACTGTATATATATATGGTGGCGGCCATCTTGGATTTTGACGTGGCGACCCAATTTTCAATAGCGTTCTTCCTTATGCCGAGATACACCCACACACCAAATTAGAAGTTGGTACTTCGCTTATTTTTCAAGATATTCATCTCACAAGGTTCAGACATACATGGTGGCGGCCAACTTGGATTTTGACGTGGCGACCCAATTTTCAATAGCGTTCTTCCTTATGCCGAGATACACCCACACGCCAAATTAGAAGTTGGTGCTTCGCTTATTTTTCAAGATATTCATCTCACAAGGTTCAGACATACATGGCATCAGACATACATGGCGGCGGCCATCTTGGATTTGCGGTCCTTCGCTTATGCACGCAAACACGCACGGACGGACGGACGGATGGACGGACGGACACACGGACGGAGGGGAAAACCATAGTCCCCCTTTCGCTCCGCTGTGCGACGGGGGACAAAAAAGTCTGAATCCAAAGAGGACGCGGTCAGGCTTTGCCTTTTCAGACGCCTTTTAGTTTATTTTGTGATGGCAGTGATGATTTTGGTAATAATAAGTAATCTGTCTTTATTTATGTTGGTCTAATGCTGGAGTATTAATGCTGATCGGTCCTTCATTTGAGCAGATAATATGTGGGGAAGCTGCAGCGGTGATGTTTCATCAAGAACATCCCAACAGTCCACCTATGAGACCATCTCATCATCTATATTTGGCGCTGTATCTGCACCTTGGGGCCTTCCTATTTGGTGCAGCTGTGAGTCAGTCCCTTACTGAAGCGGCGAAGTTTGCCATTGGCCGCTTGAGACCTCACTTTCTGGACATCTGCAAGCCATCAAATCTAACCGAGGAGCTGTGTGCCACTGGTTACATAACTGACGCTGCGTGCACGGGAGATCGATCAAGTGTGATTGACGCAAGGTAAGGAACGATTGAACATCCTTAAAGTGCAGTTTTATATGATAGGCTATTACCTTGAAAAGGCAAGATGACATTTGTTATCGCCACGTTTTGATACAATTATGAAAAGGTTGTGCTTTGCACTGCAAGGGTTCTCTTGTGATTACACACATCTCTAAAAGCTTGCTTACGCATAGCATGCGGATTTAGACACCGCTGGTGTCTCGATTAAAATTACTTTTATACGAGGGTCTCGGTTCAGTTTATAAACTACTAAAGGGTATTGGGAGGATGGAAGTACTCAAAAGAAAGGAGTAGGAGGATAAAACGAGTAAAGATGACCCGGAGAGGAACGCAATGGGAAGGATGTGGAGAAGAGATCGGGGACGTGCATGAGGTAGTGATTGGCATCGCTTTTGAAAGACTAAAGTGGAGAGGATGAGACGAGAGACACAAGGAGGCTATCCCACAATTGGAAGCATAAAGAGACTATTGAATGCAAGTGGACAACCACATTGGACTGTGGGGGTTTCTCGAGGGACATGTCTGGCTTGGGGAGGTGCGAGGCCAATGTTTCACTTTCTCCAACTCTCTTCGTATTTTTCACGGCATACTGCCAAGATAGAGAGCCCACTAACTTACTGCCAATCGGAGAATATCAGACCTTGGGGAATACACCTGCCTGGAGATTCCTTGTTTTCACCACCTCAAGAAGAACGAGGTGAAAAACAGGATCACCAAGTCTGACTGGGAAGCCAAACTCCGTGGAATTCCGTGTGAAAGTCTTGTATCGTGATGAGTTGAGTGCGGTTCAGGAATGCCATAGTTCTACGGCGAATAACCATACTGAGGATTTGGTGATACTGTATGATCCTCAATGAGGCTAAGGAGTACAATTTACATCATTTTATCAATGTAATTGTCATTTATTTATTTAAACACGTTTAAGGTGAGGGCCAAAAGTTCTGCCACGTCATTTGTAACTATTTAAAATGAAAGATCTATATATTTGCAAGATTAGATGTGTACTCTTTCGTGTTACAAATGCCAAGTTTCGCACATGACCCCTTTTATTTAGTGCAGCATTTCCCAACCTGAAAAATTTCCCCCTGGGGGGAAATTTTAGGATTCCAGGGGGGAAACTTATTCCAAGGGAAATACAATATTACCATTCGTGTAATATTGTGCTTTAGTGAATAAATCTCAAATCTTTAATTCTATTGTTCTTCGACTTTTTACTTAACAAACATTTATAACATCGTCGGTAAATAAAAATTTATATACAATAATTTTTTAAAATAAAATTTATATATGTGTGTGTGTGTGTGTGTGTGTGTGTGTGTGTGTGTGTGTGTGTGTGTGTGTGTGTGTGTGTGTAGGTTTGTATGTATGTGTAGGAGTGTGTGGGTGTGTGTGTGTTGCTGTATTTTTATGTTATTTATTGTTATTTATGTTATTAAGCGAATAAATTTTGTGTTTTGGCTACTTTTTTCCTTGTTCATATATATATATATATATATATATATATATATATATATATATATATATATATATATATATATATATACTGTATATATATATGGGGGGGGGGGGAGGGGTGGGGGGAAATCCGGACGGTTGAACTGGTTGAAGGGGAAACGACAGAAAAAAGGTTTGGAACCACTGATTTAGTGGATGAAAATAATGGCAAAAAATAATGGCAGAAATGGGCATTGAATTTGGGAATTCAAATGATAACATCAAGCACATGGTTGTGGCAGAAATCTTCAGTAAAGACGATGTCAATGAACTGTAAATAGTTCTGGGAGTGGAGAATTTGCCCTCACACACCAAACTTGCCCATTTGGCTACTACGTGACTGCACTTGTTCAATGAAATGCAAAACTAATTTGAGGGAAGGCTTTTGTATCTGCTCATGAGGTGCGTAGTGTTCAGGATGGTTCGGCAGTAAGGCTTCTGTGATGGAATCAAAAGGTTGGTTGATCACTTTAGCAATTGTATTGAAAAGGACCGAGGTTGTCGAATAATGTGTTTCGAGTTTGTCAGTGGTATTATTATGGCCATCAGGTGCGGCAACGGAACTTTTAGAATGACCTTTGCAAAACATGGTCTGATTCCATTTGGTGACTATGTGCAATCCTGGTGTTGGCTTTACAGTTAATGTGACGGGCTTAAGATCTTAGGATCTTGGGTTCGAGTCCCTGTCGTGCTGCTGAAATAACACGAGGTGCAGCAGACTCAATTACCGGCTCATCTATAGTCACGTGAAAAAGTAAGTACCCCCCATGTAAAGTTTTGACTTTTTCAACATATTTCAACATACAGCTATTTGATCCTCATTTCAACAATATTGATAGATAAAGGTGATATAATATAACAAATATCATGGAACATTTACATTTTGTAGTCCATTGTATAATTTAAATAAACATAAATGCAAATTTCGCATGTGGAAAAAGTAAATACACCCTTGGCTCTAATAGGTGGTATTGCCCCCTTTGGCAGAAACAACCTCAAGTAGGCGTTTCTTATAACTGTCTACCAGTCTCTGACATCGACTGGGAGAAATTTTTGCCCACTCCTCCATGCAGAATTCTTTCAGCTGTGCGATGTTTGAGGGGTTTCTTGCATGCACAGCTCGTTTCAAATCTCCCCACAACATCTCGATGGGATTTAGATCCGAGCTTTGACTTGGCCATTCCAGAACCCTCCATTTCTTTCTTTTCAGCCATTCCTTGGTGGATTTACTGGTATGTTTAGGGTCATTGTCATGTTGCAAGGCCCACCTTCGGTTGAGCTTCAACTTTCCGACAGATGGCCTCACATTATCCTCAAGCACCCTCTGGTACAATGAAGAATTCATAGTGGATTATATGATGGTGAGCTGCCCAGGCCCTGATGCAGCAAAGCTGCCCCAAACCATAATATTTCCACCACCATGCTTTACAGTTGGTATCAGGTTCTTGTGGTCAAATGCTGTCTTTGGTTTTCGCCAAACATGTCTTCTGGTACTGTGGCCAAATAGCTCTACCTTTGACTCATCTGTCCAGAGCACATTGTTCCAGAAGTGCTGGTCTTTGCCTAGGTGTTCATTGGCAAACCTTAGTCTTGCCCTGATGTTCTTTCTGGACAGCAAAGGTTTTCTCCTGGCACACCTCCCTTGTAGATCAAATTTGTGCAGCCTCTTTCTAATGGTAGACTCATGCACTTTGACATCAACAGTGGCAAGAGCTACCTGTAGGTCCCGTGATGACATTCTGGGGTTCTTAGAGACTTCTTTCAGCATCTTGCGGTCTGCTCTCGGGCTGAACTTGCTGGGGCGGCCTGGCCTGAACAAGTTGGCAGTTGTTTGGAATCTTCTCCACTTGTAGATGATCTTCTGGACAGTCGAATGATTGATTTCAAATTGTTTGGAGATCTTTTTAAATCCCTTCCCAGACTCGTAGGCATCTATAACCTTCTTTCTGAAGGCCTCGGAGAGCTCTTTTGATCTTGGCATGGTGACGCCGCACACTTCAACAACAAAGAGCAAACCAAACTAAATGTCTGAGGTTTAAATAAGACAGGTTCCTCCAAGATCCTCTCTAACGATGTTCTAATCATTTGCACCTGAGCTGGTGCACCTGATTCTAATTTTAGGTGTTTGAAGTAGTGATAAATGTCGGTGTACTTACTTTTTCCACATGCGAAATTTGCATTTATGTTTATTTAAATTATACAATGGACTACAAAATGTAAATGTTTCATGATAGTTGTTATATTATATCACCTTTATCTATCAATATTGTTAAAATGAAGATCAAATAGCTGTATGTTGAAATATGTTGAAAAAGTCAAAACTTTACATGGGGTGTACTTACTTTTTCACGTGACTATGTCTTGCATAGATATTCCCAAAACTTGCCTGTCATCTTTTTCCGAGGTCGGCAAAAATGAGTACCAGCTTACTGGTTGGTAATGGGGGGGGGGGGGGGGGGGGGGGGGGGGGGGGGGGGGGGGGGGGGGGGGGGGGCACTGCATCAGCGGCACATAATAGGGGTAGAGGCACTCGTCTCGATGCAGACTAGCTAACCCCTCCAGCCCTTTTTGTTCTGTAAAGAGAAAACTTTTTACATTTGTGTGGTTTCAATCCAAGGGGTTGGTTGTTCTGCTTTTGTTTTTTTTGTGTATCCCCCACCTCGAGTGGCCTTTTGTCTTTGTGGCGGGGAATATCCCATGTAAAAAAATCAAAAAAAAACATCCATGCTTCCAGAAATGATACAACCAGAAGCCAGAGGCTGCATGCAATGCAAAAACTTGACTATCTGCAAAAATAATGTTTGTCAACAACTATTTTGCGCTTGACAGTTATTGTTCAACTGGAAACGTGTGCGTGTGCGCAGGAAATCTTTCTATTCTGGTCATTCGTCATTCTCTTCGTATACCATGATCTTCCTGGCGGTGAGTGTCAGTACAGTGTGTTTCACACTATATATTATGAAATATAATATTGTATAAAACATTGCAAATGTAATGTTTTGATTAGATCAGCAGTTGTAGTACATTGTGTGAAATGTAACTGCAACCCCATGACCCAGGGACAAAATGTCCGTTGCATGGATAAACTTAAACACACCGACGATATAAACTGTCATGGTGGTGTTTCATGGGTGTGTGCACCGTCCCTCGGATGGACGTTCGGCGTGCGTCCTGTCTGCCGGTGTAGTTGGTGGACGTTAAAGATCCCATGATGTCCTTCGCGAAGGGTTGGCGAGCTATCGCCGCGACACTAAACAACTTCCAAATGCCTTCTCTAACCTACAAGGGGCACCCCCTACAGCCATGTACTACATATACACACATTTGCCCCCCCCCCCCCCCCAAAAAAAACTTGTGAAGAGCTATTGCACCACTTCGAAGCACAGGTACCCAGCAAGGGTAGGTTCAGGTTGTTTCGACCGCCCATTGATTTTCTTTCAACATTGTGCATGCATTTTACACAAGGTGTAACTGCGAATATAGGATGGTGTGTGTGTGTGTTATGTGTGTTGTGTGTGCACGCTATTCCTACTCGACTTCCATCCCTGACATATGATTTTAAATTTTTTTTTATATGCTGAGAAAGTTTATGCATTCACACAGAGTGATATTGAGGCTGGTCAAAGCATTCTGGATAAAACCAATATGGCGGCCAACATAGTCGCACATGCTTTGGAACAAAAAAGTATCGAGTCCCTTGAAGGAGAACACCAAACCAACTGAAATTCACAAGACATTGTAGAATGTACAATTTGGTGATGAATGTAGTTGTGTTCAAATTGTTTAGTGACTTGGAAAATGGCAATTGATTACAAGGTAATCTTGACCACCCTCACGGGTAATCACCTGCTCTCACTCAAACATGGAATGTGTTTAAAAGTTAACTTTGAAGAATCACCAAATTAAATTTCCTGAAATTGCAGCAAAGGATGTCGCGGTTGAGCATAAGGCAACATGCCAATTGCAACAAAGCTCCTGGAATTCTACCAGAGGGCGATTTCTTGGAATTTTTTTTATGTGCCTTGTGATGACATGTTGGCCCATCATTTCTCACCTCACACTTAACTTGAGCCAGAATGGAGTGGAAACATTTTTGATCCGTACCAGCAAAAAAAAAAATCATCAGTTTGGCAAACATCCAGAAGCTTCTGACAAAAGTGTTTTTGTGATCTTAACGGTTTGATTCATGTTGAATTTCTTGAAAGAAAAGCGCTTCTTGACCCTGTGCAGGTGGGATGTGGCCCCGGATAACCGAGTGTTGATTGGCCGGTTTCAAAGCAGGGTGTACAAAATGAAAGCCCGTGTTTTTCCAACGGCTCCCTATTGTTCTTATTAGCACGACTGGGAAAAGGAGACATCTCCACGTTGGGAATTGAACAAGGATTATTTTAATAAGTATGAATCAATAAATTAATACTCAAAACGTTGTAATCCACAAGGGCACAATTCGCATATCGAGCCCTGCCAAAACGAACACCAAACACTTCACTGATGAAATCTTTGTGACAACAGAGGATGAGTCGGGAATTTGCAAATTGTCATATAAACTTGAGCTAGGATGGAAAATTTTTGGAGAAGGTGGGAAGGGGAAGGTTATTTTTTTGCAGAGGGTGGTTCCCTTTCATGGACGAATGAAAAGCTGGAAATAGCTATTTTAACTGCTATCTATATACAGTACGTATATTAATAGGCTAACGTATATTAATAGGCTAACTTATATTAAAAGGCTAGCGTTCTGTGTGTCTGTAGCCTGGTGTTGGCTTAGCGGTTAGGGTACCGGCTTGGGATCCTGGGTTTGAATCCCGGTCGATCGCTGAATTAACACCACGGGGGTTGACTCAGCCTGTCATTCTACCGAGGTCGGCAAATTGAGTACCAGTTCACTGGTAATTCCCTGTGTGTCGCAAGAGGCGACTAACAGGGTTGGCGGCAGGAAGAGCATCCGGCCATAAAACATTACTTCAAAAAAGGGGACCACGGTGCCAGAAAAAGGCCAACCCCTGCTCTGCGTGGAAAAATGGCCTCTAAAGGCGGTTCTGTGTCTCTGTCCCACCCTGAAACACGAAAATGCTCCTTGCAGAGAAAAAAATTTAAGTATTTCAGTTGCTTCAAATTAATCCAAACCTATGGGCAAATTATAATTTTTTTTCAATCGGAGAAAACAAAATTGAACCCACGTGGTGTACAGGAAACATACTGCTGTCTTGATCGCTCCCAAATTTTTTTTGCTGTTAAATATATAATCTTATATTTTTGAGCTTTCATCCAGCGCAAGAACAAAAGGCTTTGTTTTTATGTTGTGGTATTTTTTTACCAAGGACTTCTGATATATATATATATATATATATATATATATATACCTGTATACATATACAGTCACATGAAAAAGTAAGTACACCCCATGTAAAGTTTTGACTTTTTCAACATACAGCTATTTGATCTTCATTTCAACAATATTGATAGATAAAGGTGATATAACATAACAAATATCATGAAACATTTACATTTTGTAGTCCATTGTATAATTTAAATAAACATATATGCAAATTTTGCATGTGGAAAAAGTAAGTACACCACTACATTTATCACTACTTGAAATACCTAAAATTAGAATCAGGTGCACCAGCTCAGGTGCAAATGATTAGAACATCGTTAGAGAGGATCTTGGAGGAACCTGTCTTATTTAAACCTCAGACATTTAGTTTGGTTTGCTCTTTGTTGTTGAAGTGTGCGGCGTCACCATGCCGAGATCAAAAGAGCTCTTTTTACTTACAAAAGTACTTACTTTTTCACGTGACTGTATATATATATATTGTGGTTGTAAGGCTCAACTTATTTATTTATTTTTTATGTTAATTGAAAGTAGTCTTGAGGTGTACACCATGTTTTTTCTGAAAGAGAAAGACAAAGGTGGTTATGGAATGGGAGAAGAGAACGCATCTCATCTCCCATGTGACCAGAATAATGACTCTTATGCGGAAGAGGAGTGATTCATCACTCGTCATTGATCTCCAACCCTTCTTGTACTCCAGTTGCACTATATCATTCGCCGCAGTCGTTTTGGACTTGATTGCGGCAAATGTGAATCAGAGTGCATTAATCTGCGGGGTCGAAATTATCTTATGGGGATGATGTATCTGTCGGCCGATGGTGAGGAATGGCTGTGTTCGTGACAGATAATTATTTCAATTTTTATTTTGTGACTTTTTTTGCATTTTAATAATCTGTTTGTGAACTTCAAATGTGCATGTTCCATCAGTCGGTCCTGTTTTATTTTGTTTTTCTGAAAAAAAAATTTTTTTTTTTTGATTTCTTGCATTTGAGCACCAACACCTCGTTTATATTTTTAAACACGATTCAGTTTGTTTTGGTGCACGGTGAATGTGCTCTTGATGGACAGTGAATCTGTTTCTCATTCTTCTCACTGGTATTGCCCCTGCCAAGTTTGCATCATAACGTCATGCAATCGAACAGTGCCCTGACAAACACAGTGACGTCTCCAGACAAGTTTAAGCAAACATGGCATTTCAAAATGTGAAGCATTTATCTTGTCATATCTGCGTTGCTCATTTTCTTGGAACTCACACATGCACCGAATAAAAGGTGCAAGGATGACATGCAATTATTCAACATGTAATAGTAGTTCTGTGACTGCTTTAGAAAGGTTACTTCATTCCAATGAAATGCATTCACTTCATAAGAGTAACTTGAGGGACGGCCATCGTGAGTTGTCGTAATACTTTAGATAATAAATAGTTCTGCGAAGTACTGTATCTGATTGCATCACATGTTATTCCTTCGCAAGGCCTTTGCCAGTAAATGGGGCCATCCAATATCCCTTATTGTGCCATCATATGTTCCTGATGACCTGCCTAGACCTATCAGTATTTATTCATTCCATTTGTCTTTTCCTCTCAATAACTCGTATGACAGTTCCTTGATGAATGGAGAAACTCTCATGGGAGACTTTGTCTAACTTGAACAATGCGAGGGCAACAGGTCATTGAAACGGATATACTTAATAACAGGAAAATGTGAAACATCCTGAGTCTTTCAAACCATGTTTTTCATAAACGAAAGGAAGCAGTGTATGCCAAGGGTACCAATCCAGTTTCCATTAATCCATTACAACTGTCTTGTACACCTGCGGATTACACATTGTGTGCACGTCGTTGAGATGTGCATAATACGAACAGAAACGTCCAAATTGTCCAAAATAACAGCTTTTTGGTTATGGAATAATGCCAACCGGTCCAGTGGCCTGTAGGGTTTATGGAGGCCTCATTGTAGATTAGTCACATCACCAATCCAAGAAACTTGTGGAATAAAGGCGCAGTTATTAATGCTTCTCGGTCTTCCCATGAGCGTTTCTGCATTCCTAAACCTAGGGTATTGGCCTTGATCTGAGCATCCCAGGCAGAAAAAAGTGAACTGCAGATAAAGAGGGACAAGTGAGTGAGGAGACAGAATGGGCAAGTGTGGGGATGAAGGATGACACTTGAGCAGACCAGTGTGACATACACAGCCCAGAGAGTGGGAGTGCTGCCACAGCAGCTACCGGAACCCTTATCTATCCCAAGTGCTGCCATGTTTTAATTGTGTATGTATGTGTGTATATATATATATATATATATATATATATACATATACACATAAACACATATACATATATATATATATTGTTATGAATTTGGTAGAGCAATATCTAGAGCTAGGTAGATCTGAATAGGTAGGTATTCGGCTGTCGTGACAGGGACTCTACATGTAATAAGTTCTTGATGTTTAGGCGTTTGTCGGGGTAAGATGTATGATTGTGGATCTACCTGGAGGTCCGAGTGTTAAATAGTGAGGGATTAAAGGTAACGCCCCTGTGAGTCTCACCTGGTAGTCAAACCTTTGTCCATTATGGCACTGCAAACCACATAAACATTAGTTAGGTCCTTAGCGCAACATTAAATAATTCCCTTTCCCTGACATTGACTTCGTAATAAATAGACAGGAAACCAGGCCAAAAACACCGCCACGGTTGGCCGCCGCCATTCGCACCTCAAAGGCCTACCAACCTCGCGTGTTACGTGTTAAAAAACGACCGCGGGGGGGTCGCGGACGGGAGATGTCAGGAGTCGCATGCCGCAGAGGGCGTGACCTGGGCGAGTTGGGAGGCTGTGATTGGCTGAGGAGTGCGCCAATGTGACGTCATCGGCCACCAATATATGCGACGGGCAGACGCAGAGCAGACGCAGGCAGACACCAGAGAGTTCGTAGGAGTTGGTTGGAGCACACAGTCGACGCAGAGACACAGTTGGTGGAAAAGCTCCCCGAAGGCAGTTGGTGGAAAAGCTCCCCGAAGGCAGTTGGTGGAGAGTTCGTTCACACACCGAGCACACCAAGCCCACAGAGCACGCGGCAGTTCGCAGCAGTTCGTTGCAAGTCGAGCCCTCCGTTGAACCATTGGTGCACGGGCCTTGTGGAGATCGTCCTCGTGTGAAGCTGCTGGCCACGCGTCGGACGCGTGGTGCTTGGAGCGGGGCCTCGTAGAGCTTGGAGCGAAGGACCTGGTGGTGTGCGATCGGGCCAAAAGGAGCGGTGTTGGACGGCCGCCACCAAGACGACGAAAGACAGATAAGCCGCATCCGCGTACATTTGAACGACGTGACGTGTTATTTTTGTATTCATAATCTCCCTCGTATCGTGTTTGCTGTCAGTCGTGTGGGGACGTCCCGATTTAGAGTTATTAGATTTACCGGCGCGGCTTTTTCACTGTATTACTATTCGATAATAAATCCTTATATTATTTTCTATATATATATCTGAACGCAGTTTTCCTGGGTGTTTGATTTTAATAGATAAGGTTGCGGAGCCTTCGCTGTGTCCCGCCATTCCGCGCGTTGTGTTGAACTTGAATCCGCCATTGAGTTTCGCCTCGGGAGTTAAAGTCTCGCAAATCGGCCATCCGTAACTGTGGTGTTAATCACAGTTGCGTAACAAGTGGTGTCAGGAGTGTAGGATTTGAACCCGTCGGACAAATTTTTTGTCCGCGGCGAGACATCGACACGGTCGGACAAATTTTTTTGTCCGCGGGGAGACATCGACACGGTCGGGCGTACATTGCGCCCGACGTTCGAACGCAAAATTTTTATAGTTGAGGCGGAGAAATTTGATAATCAATTGGGCAAACGGAGCGCGATATCGCGTCTTCGTCAAATTTAAATTGTTTCAGGAATTATTAAAATAAATACGCGCGCGGGGAACGACCTTCCGAAAAGCGGATGTCGGAGGTCGACGAAATGGAAGTACGCAGCGAGGCCTCCGTCAGCGTTGGGAGTGAGCCGGAAATAGGGGAATTAGATGTCGAGGTGAGCCTTGGAACCTCCCCCGTCCCGAGCACCAACTTATCCCCCTCCCCCACCGGGGAGTCGGGAGCAGTAGGAACGGCCCCGACAACCGACCAGATGTTGGGTCAATTGCTTCAAAAAATGGAGGGAATGAGTAATGGGATGGGAGAAATGAAAAATAAAATGGAGTCCCAGGGGAAGGAATGTAGGGAAGGAATGAAGGGAATGAGTGATCGATTGAAGGAACAAATTGATGGGCTGGAAAATAAAATGGAGTCCCAGGGGAATGAATGGAGGGAAGGACTGAAGGACATGAGTGACCAAATTAAAGGATTAAAAAGGGAAATGGCAATTGTGGTAAGTGTACAGGTGAGCGGAGAATGTCCACAGTTCGATGAGGAATGTGTACAGGTAGATGGGGAATGCCTGCAGGTAAACGTGGAGTGTCCACAGGTGAGCGGGGAAGGAAATTTGGAATGTGAGAGTTGTAATGGGGAATGTTTCCCACATTCTGGCCTGGTTGTTTATCGGGACCGTGTGGATGTCACAACACCCCAACCGGGGGATGAATTTGGAATTGTGCAGCACCAGGGCGGTGGTGCGGAGCAAGAGGGGGTAGAGTTTTTGGGGGTCCATGCGATAGAGCCGGACCGGGTATTTATTGGGGATATTGATCAAAGCCTGGCGGGGCCAGGAATGATTTGTAATGATGATGATGATGAGGATGATTTGATCCAGCGGCTGGAGACCTGTGACAGTCCCATGGAGGTAGAGCTGGTTCCGGCCCAAAGGAGCCTGGGTGATGAGGTGAGTTGGTCCGAGGAGGTGGTTGGAATGACCGAGGGGACGCTCACTGTACACTGCTATTTGGAAACAGAGGCTCCAAAATTGGACAACCAGTTGGGGGAGTGTGTTGGCTCCGGGCTGGATTTGGATCTTGGAGGATCGGGAGATGGAGCTTCTGGAGATTTGGTCCCTGTAGGGAATTTGGATCAACTGCAGGGAGGGGCAGAACAACCGGTGGTAGAGGTTGTTCCCTGCAGCTGCGGTTTGGCAGTGGGAATGAAAATTTGTAAAAGAAAATTTAAAATAAAATTACAATGGGAAATTGATTTGGAGCAGCCATGGTGGGGATTGGTCCCCGGGCTGCGGGATCTGGACATGGAGAGGTCATGGGTGATGGCCTCGGGCAAAAGTTGCCCCTTTCAAACTTTGGGTATGCCAGCCAGCTGGGGGGCTGTGATGGCGAGATTTGGACGTGGGGTCCAGCCTTGGGTGTCGAGGTACGACCTGGGTCCCACGGGGGGTCTGGTGGAGTGTGGCGTCCCTTGTCCATCGGGGCGCCGTCCGAGCTGGTGGCTCGGGCCGGCAGGGTCACCGGACCCTGGTGGGGGTTAAGACCTCCAGGGAGGTCCGAGGTGGTTTCTCAAGCCTGGGATGGCAAATATTGAGGACCACTAGGGGGAGGTGTTGTGGGTCGCGCTTTGGTGGTGGCACCGCAGATGGCCAGCTTGGGCCTGATGTAGTGATCACCCGGGCATGCGACCTGACACCCTCTCCCTGAGACTCTGGGACAACCAGCAAGTGGTGACCTGGCATGGTGGTTGGTCTATGGACGCGGGTCAAACCGAATGGACAGGGATGGAGATAGCCTGCCGGACAACCATTGGGGCATCTGTGGAACGTGATGGTGTGAGTGACCTTCCACAGATGCTCCGTTATGATTTATGGACTCTCGGGTTGGGAAGAGAGCCATGGGGATGTGAATCGGGAGATGTGTAACGAGCCGAGCATATGGGCCATGCTCGGCTGGCATGTGTATGGCAAAGCATCCTTCTTTGGTGAGGTTAGTGAAATGTGATAAATGTTTAGCATGGGTAATCTGTGGGTTAGATGGAAATTTAAGGGTGGATTTTGAAATGCCATGGTGGACACTGTACAGTGACGCCATTATTGATCCAGGTGTGTAGACCAAAGTGTTGGAGGCTGTGATAAAATTAATAGGGTAGCAAGACACAGCTTTCAACTGGTTGCGGGGGCAACTGTGCTGATATTTGGGACGCGGGATGATGGGGATGTAGTTGTGTAGCCTGAGGGTCAACGTGGTGCTGTGCGTGTCCGAGGTGTGTGGACCATGTCTTCTGGGTGGGTCTCCTGGTGGAGCATGGCTGTTGACTGGACCTTGGTGTGGTCAAGTGTGGGTGAGCACTGGGGGGGCTGCAGTTCTGTAGTCGGACTGGGGGATGATGGGGAGGTGCAGGGGACGTGGCTGTAGGGATGCCACGCACTGCGACCGTGCCCCCCAGGGCCGAGGTTGTGTGTGCGGTAGTGTGTGTTTTGGCAGCAAGTGCTCACCACATTGGCCAGCTGGGGCTGCTGCAGCTGTGTTCCTCGCAGGGGGGCCGAAGGATGGATGGTGGGTCGCACCCTTATGGACACTCATGGGCCATGTTGGCGTTTTGACTGCTCACCTTGTCCCGGTGACCCTTGCACGGTAGAGGTGCAGAGCTGTCGTGGCCACAGGTAGTTGTGTAGTGATGATCACCGTTGGATGCGGATCCACATACCTGCCAGTGTAGTGGGGACAAAAGAGAAATTTGGAAGTATTTGGTAGGCCCAATGTGAAATTTTGGGAATTGTATGGGTGGATGACACTCTTGGACCTGACCAACCTGCAACTACCTGCACTTGAGGTGAGTGTTTTGAGGAGTACTGTCCCAGGCTTCAGGACTTGCTTTGGAAATAGGGGACATGTAATTTGGAGTTGGGAGGTGAGAGCGAGTGATGACATGGCCGGTGAGGGGATGGAATGGGAGCCACAGTGTCTTGTGGGTGGCGTATGTTTTGTGTTGTGGTTAGGTGTTTTGATGTGGTCGTGAGAGTGGAACCTGGAGAGTGAGTGATGATTATTGGAGATAATGAGGGGCGATAATTGTGCTTTTTGGAAATGTGCTAATGGAAATGTGTAAGGATTCAATGATTCGAACTGTGAATGGGATTTCACATTGGCAGGCCATGGCAAGCCTTGTAACACCTTTTACACCATCTATGAATTGTACTGAATTGTGCTGAGTTGTGTGGAGAATTGAATGGCAGCGGGGGAGGAAGTGTGTTTTGGGGTCTTGTGGGTGGGGAAGGTGTGTGTGTCCGCAGGTACAGAGCAAGCTCTGAGGAGCGATGCCTGCGGGCCCCCCTCTGCGGCAATTACCCCTGGCAGCCGGTGGTAACTGGAAATTGGAGCTCGTCGGTGGAGGGTCTGGATGGGCGCCGCGGGGGGGAGGAAGTCCCCCGGTGACCCGTGTTGCTGCGCGAAAGCAGGAGGCAAAGGAGCCTGGTGTGTGTGGAGACCCTCACCGGCGAGGTAACGGCGGAAAGGGGCTGTTGGGCTGTCACGGGGCCAAGAGGTAAAGGGGGGGGGGCAATGAACTTGTAAGTCGGTTGACTTGTTTTTGGGACTGCGGGCACCACAGCCTGATGCGCCCCCACCATCTTTTTGTGCGGTACCTCCCCGCTGCCTAGTTGAGGAATGCACACCCACGTGAATGACATCAATGCCATGGTCCTGCAGGGGGTGTATTGAAATAAGTGCTTTGTTGATTTTTGAAATGCCTTGATGACCTATGGAATGAGAATGAGTGGTTAAGGGGTCTGTGTTGCATGAATGTGGGCGAAATCCACCGAGCCGTGTCACTCACCTGTAACATCTGGACAGGGCCCGTGGAAATTTAGGGGGATGCATTGGGGATGGCCCCGCAGGTAAGGTTGTGTCTTGTGGCATCCACCGGGGGACGCGGTCTGTAGACCGGGGTATGTACAAAGGTTAGAGTTTTGAGTTTGGAAAGATGGTTAAGTTTTGTGGTTAAGTTAGTGTTGTGTGTTGTTGTTTCCTCCCTCCACAGGAACAACGAAGAAAATGTACATACTTGCATGATGGTTAAGGGGTTCAGCATGTTAAGGAAGTGTAGGTAGGTAGTCCGACTCACTTCCCACAGCCCTTCCTGATTTATTTCATAGGTTAATTAAGTGTGTGACAGTAAGTGTTAAGGCTGGAATGGTAGCGCCTGCGGTGAACCTTGCAGGAGCTACGGTTCCAGGGGGGGGGGGCTGTGTTATGAATTTGGTAGAGCAATATCTAGAGCTAGGTAGATCTGAATAGGTAGGTATTCGGCTGTCGTGACAGGGACTCTACATGTAATAAGTTCTTGATGTTTAGGCGTTTGTCGGGGTAAGATGTATGATTGTGGATCTACCTGGAGGTCCGAGTGTTAAATAGTGAGGGATTAAAGGTAACGCCCCTGTGAGTCTCACCTGGTAGTCAAACCTTTGTCCATTATGGCACTGCAAACCACATAAACATTAGTTAGGTCCTTAGCGCAACATTAAATAATTCCCTTTCCCTGACATTGACTTCGTAATAAATAGACAGGAAACCAGGCCAAAAACACCGCCACGGTTGGCCGCCGCCGTTCGCACCTCAAAGGCCTACCAACCTCGCGTGTTACGTGTTAAAAAACGACCGCGGGGGGGTCGCGGACGGGAGATGTCAGGAGTCGCATGCCGCAGAGGGCGTGACCTGGGCGAGTTGGGAGGCTGTGATTGGCTGAGGAGTGCGCCAATGTGACGTCATCGGCCACCAATATATGCGACGGGCAGACGCAGAGCAGACGCAGGCAGACACCAGAGAGTTCGTAGGAGTTGGTTGGAGCACACAGTCGACGCAGAGACACAGTTGGTGGAAAAGCTCCCCGAAGGCAGTTGGTGGAAAAGCTCCCCGAAGGCAGTTGGTGGAGAGTTCGTTCACACACCGAGCACACCAAGCCCACAGAGCACGCGGCAGTTCGCAGCAGTTCGTTGCAAGTCGAGCCCTCCGTTGAACCATTGGTGCACGGGCCTTGTGGAGATCGTCCTCGTGTGAAGCTGCTGGCCACGCGTCGGACGCGTGGTGCTTGGAGCGGGGCCTCGTAGAGCTTGGAGCGAAGGACCTGGTGGTGTGCGATCGGGCCAAAAGGAGCGGTGTTGGACGGCCGCCACCAAGACGACGAAAGACAGATAAGCCGCATCCGCGTACATTTGAACGACGTGACGTGTTATTTTTGTATTCATAATCTCCCTCGTGTTTGCTGTCAGTCGTGTGGGGACGTCCCGATTTAGAGTTATTAGATTTACCGGCGCGGCTTTTTCACTGTATTACTATTCGATAATAAATCCTTATATTATTTTCTATATATATATCTGAACGCAGTTTTCCTGGGTGTTTGATTTTAATAGATAAGGTTGCGGAGCCTTCGCTGTGTCCCGCCATTCCGCGCGTTTGTGTTGAACTTGAATCCGCCATTGAGTTTCGCCTCGGGAGGTAAAGTCTCGCAAATCGGCCATCCGTAACTGTGGTGTTAATCACAGTTGCGTAACAATATATATACATACATAAACACATATACATACATATATATATATATATATATATATATATACACACACACATATACATATATATATATATCTACAAACATACATACATACATATATATAATATATATACTGTATGTATGTATGTATATACACACACACAACCAATAGCAAGATATGTCAAGTTCATGTTCTTTTGCATCAACATTAATATGATCTTTGTGTCAGACGTTATTGGATTCATGACTCGGTCTCCATTAACAATCTTTACCCACTTATTTCAGTCTTTCCCCAGTCTTGATAATTGTTTAAGGGGATTCTTAAGCATTATTTTACATTTGTACAATAAGGTAGAGCACCATCGTTCTGATGCTCTCTGTCTGCCTTTTGTGCTATCGGCTTTCAGAATCTATGCAACATTAAGAAGGTTCACCATCCTGATGATCCATATGAGGATGTCGGTGTGGTAATCAACTGTCCGAGTGGATGGTAACCTGTCTGCTTCAGTTGCTTGCATCAGCTTTGTTAAAGATACTGATCAGTGTAGTGTGTACATATCAAAATCGAGTTAAACTTAATTTTATTTTTCTTTGGTCGTTCCATACACTGCAGTAATGATTTGCAAGGAAGGAAAAAGAATGCCTGCACTGTGGTCACAACCTGCGCCAAAATCCGGTAATGGGTCGATTGGGAAACGCGCATTTAATGCGCTATTTAAAAAAAAAAAAAAAAAATAAAGCAACACCTCCAATCAATGTCACCCTCCCCACGGTTATATCAGAACGAGCTGATTCGTCATAGTCATGGATTGCTTAACCCCAACATGGGACCGTTCAAAAATTTACATAACGCTATTATTTTTTGGGAGGCACGTACTGTCTGTGCTGACAGGCTTGAATAAACCTTATTAATAATTTTTATTAGACATTGATTAGATTTTTTTGTGGTCTCTCTTCATAACACTGGACCCAAACAAGGCCAATGGAAATCTGATGCAACAAACCCGGGCAGTGTATAATCAGCAGAGGCCTACAGGCCCGATGTCTTAGGACCACCAGAAAACCAAGATAATGGCCATATTTTGTCTGAGTTCCATTGTAGGTGGGTGGGGTCCGGGAGCTGTCCGATCAATGGATGCTCATTTCAAAAATCGATCCCCCAACAACAGCAACGACAACCGGGCATAGCTCTTATAGAGTCACAGGTAAAAATGCCTGTCCCTCCCTCCTTTTTTTATTTTACCTTTAGCTTCTTTTTATCATTATCAGTAAAGGTTTTGGTCATTCTATAACCCTGAGGTGGGAATGTTTTGCCGATGTTTTGAATCCAACCATTTTGCCATTGCCGATGATTGTGTTAAAGCCAAAGGTTTGTTATTGTAACATTTTACAACTCATGACCATTGCAGATCTTTATAACGTAAACATTTGTGCTCTTCCTTCCACGCACCTTTCCCAAACTCTGGCAGCTTTATCTGCAGGTACGCATGCCATGGCGTGCCACACGCTTGCTTCGCCCATTGCTGCAGTTTGCTGCCATCCTCGGCGCCTTCTACGTGGGGCTCTCTCGCGTCTCTGATCACAAGCACCACTGGAGCGACGTTCTCACTGGTTTTTTTCAAGGGACCGTTGTGGCGATCCTAGTGGTGAGGAGGCCGATTGCAGCTTTATTCGCTCATTATGACGACTACTCATTGTAACGTTGCTCTTGAGCTTCGTCTGGCTCGGCTGTCAAAAAAGCCAAAGTACTTTCCTTTTCCCTTGCTTAACGTGTCAACTACAATAACCAATTCAACGTGCACAGATTTTAGACCATGCTTGAGGTAAATGGAAATTAAACTACTGTATTTTTGGCAGACAATTTGATGTGGAGTGCAAGTCGAATTGGCTAATTTTCAGAAGGTGAACATTTGCTATTATCACTGTAGCCAAATTCCAACTTCTTGCCCTAAACAGCAGGGGTATAAAGTCTGCCTGATGCAATGCATCAGCTGTCACGCCCCCAGCCGATGATGCAACCCAGCAATCCTGTGCTGCACATAATAGAGAGACATGATTTTCCTGTTTCTTTCCTTCATTCATAGAATGAAGCCTCTAAAATTCATAGAATGAAAAAATGGCCTCTAAAGGTGTTTTTATTTATTTATTCATAGACTAGTCGATTTGGATTATTACCTTCACCACCAAAGGTGGATAGGTGAAGGTTGTTTTCACCTGTCTGTCTGTCTGTTTGTGAACAAAATATCTCAAAGTTGTGGACGGATTCGGACAAAATTTGGCAGCGTGACAACGACGAAATGATTAGATTTTGGTGAAGATCCGGATTCGGATCCAGTTACTGGAATTTTAAAATAAATAAATATTGTGATTAAATTAAATATAAAATTAAATTAAATAAAAAATAAATAAATAAAAAAAAAAAAAAAAAAAAAAAAAAAAGTGATTCTTCACCATTGGGCGATAGGGCCAAAAACAATACATAGCAGGATATCTCAAAGTTGTGGATAGATTTGGACGAAACTTGTTGGGCAGGTTGTGTATGTGATAAGAATCTATTAAATTTTGGGGAAATCTGGATCCGGGTAGGAGAATTTTTAAAGTGATTTTTCACTATTGAGTGATATGGCCAAAAATGATATGGCAGGATATCTCAAAAGGTTGTGGACGAAACTTGGTCGAAAGGTTGTCTGTGTGACAAGAACGAATCGATTTTGGTGAAGATCTGAATGTGGATTCAGATACAATAATTATTTAATTATTAAATGATTCTTCACCATTGAGAGATCGGGTGAAAAGCGACAAATAACATGATGGTTAAAAAACTTATGAACGAGTTATGACTAAACTTGGTGGATGAGTTGGTTCGGCAACGAGAACAAGCCGATTAGATTTTGGTTCAGGTCCGAATCCAGATCCGGCCTGTCAGTGGGATACAAAACGCAAACTGTTCAACAGGTGGAGGTATGCGCTCTACTCAGTGCGGTTCTCGTTCCACATGCATCAGTGAGCGGATTAACGTTTAATTAACAATTGCCATTATTCATTGGATAATTTCACATGCATGAGTGAATTGATTAATGTTTAATTGTTCATCCACTCATCAAACGTTCTGGGCAATGATTTCTGTCGTGTTTTTTTTCAATTATACAATTTGTCAGAAAATATCACACTTTGCAATATTATTTTAATTTATGCAATTAAATCATACTAAAATATGCAATTTGGTGTCTGTCTGGCTGACTGATTTTTTTAATTTTTTTTTGACCGCAATACATTTGATCGTTACTTATCCAGTCGCATCCAAACTTCACAGGGAGACGAAGGGTCACACAACGAAGGTTGTGGTGATTTAACTCCTCCTCACCCTCCTACTCCAAGGGGGTTTTCCCTACCAAGGGGTTTTTCCCTACCAAGGGGTTGCGTGTTAAGGTGTATATCTGTGTTGATAGTTTTAACGTGGCGTTTTTCTAAGGCCACTTCTAATACAAAAGTAACGAAAACATCACTCCGCAGAGAGCACACCTCCCCACCAGGTTGAACAGTTTACGTTTTGTATCCCACTGATAGGTCAGATCTGGATGGGACCTTGACCAAAATCGAATCGACTTGTTCTTGTCACTTACCCAACTCATCCACTGGGTTTTGTCTTGATCGGACCGCAACATTTTGAAATATCACGTTGTTTCTCGTTTTTTGCCTCATCTCTCAATGTGACTAACCAACCCCAACAACAACTTTCCAGATTGTTCTAAAGCTGTTCTGTAACAGCCTTTTTTTTTTTCTTATCAAATTTGCATTTTCTGTACAAAATATGTGCAATATGATGTGATCACAAGATCCATAATCTTATTCATGATGAAGCCTGCCTGACCAGGTCCATGAATTGGTGTTTTAATGTTATCTAAAAGCAGGCATTTGAAGAACAATAGACAGTATGAAGGTGTGTTGGTTGGTGGGTTTCTTTAAGGAAGCATGTTGGGTGGAGTGTGGTAAGAGATCAGAGATATTGTCTGTCTTTTTTTGTCTTTTTGTAAGGCGATAGGGCCAAAATGAAGCCACCATTGGGCGATCTTTACTTGAAGCCTTTGTCTTTTGTAAGAGATCGGAAGTTTGTCTTTTTTTTTGACACTTCTTCCAGAGTTCAGTTGCATCCGTCTGTCAACAACCCCAATCCCAACCCCAAAGCTTACTTGCACAAAGTTCTAATTATTTATTTTTGTTTTGCAGGTATTCTATGTTGCTGACTTTTTTGGGATGACCCGGAGGACAGAAGAACCATCTCATGATGGAAGAAAAATGGACACAATTAGTGCTGTCAACAGTGTCTGACAACGAGGTTGTGTGCCAACTTTTACCTTGGAACATATCCAGGCTTGGGGCCGTGCACTCAAGTCGACCGAGCAAAAAGTGAACATTCACCTGCCAGTTATACTTCCATTTGTACCCGATTGCATGTATTTAAGAAAAAAACAAATGTACCTTCATTTCTGAACTGTGAATGCAGTCGAAGAACTAATTACTCTATTCTGACCCAACAGAATGTGAAATAATTCGTTCATATCCTGTGGTTTCTTTCTGCTGTATTGATGTGTTCATTCAGCCACCGCCCCTCTCCCCCATCCCATCCCAGACTGATAGCAGTTGCTTATACTTTCAGTAAGTATAAGTGGCAGCCGGAGGCCTCCATCGGCTATTTTGATCATTTGATCTGCCATGGCAGATTGGCTGAAGCTCTTCCATCCCGGAGTACATTTTAATCCACTCGGGCAAAGATGGCTCTAAAGCTGTTTTATCAAATTCTTTGCCACGCTAAGTGCAATTTTATATTTTAACTTGCTTTTCATCTTGGCATTTGTATAGGAAGCACCAGGTAAGAAGTGCAATGTTCTTGGTGCAAACCTTGATGAAAGGAAGGAGAGCAGTGAATTTGGCACTGGCGAAAGTGGGACCACATGTAAGCAACTGCACTGCTGGTTTATCAAGGATTTTATCCCCAAATAAACTCTATAATGAAATGTTCTTGCTAAATGCATGTGGTTATAACTTTATGGATGTTTTATCATTGTATCATGTGAAATAAAAAATTAAATTTTTAAGCTTCGTCTGTGAAGGAGAAACGATGGATGATACAATACCATCAGCACTTTTCATTTGGAGTGAAAACGCTCCCGTCAGCACAAGCTGAATAATTTCCACCGATTGCTAAAAACAATCGGAAATCAAACTTTAACTTCAAATAAAAACTCGTACATACATGACGGGTAAAACAGAGTTGTACTTAAGTTCACAACATATGACCCTGAAGGCAGAAGTTAAAAGCAGTATTGAAAATGGAATCAAAATACATTTCTGAAAAGGTAACCAACAAAGTAAAATGGATTTAATCTTTTCTATAGTTAACTTTTTCATCCTGAAATGATGGGTTCCTTTTGATGGAAGGAGAAAAGAAAAAAATGAAACAATGGAGCATGAATGGGAATATAGTCTTGAATGAAAGCATGAGATCATGCATAATTGACTTGGGTAGGCCCTTACAGGTAGAGACTTGCAGCAAAGATGATGTCCCTCTTTATACGTGTAATTGCTGCGGGGGAAGGAGGGAGAAACAAAAATCAAAATATTGAAGTTAATTTAATGATTAGTCCGTTTTGTGAAAGACATACATACAAAGGAGGCACCAAGCCGCGATATGGAATCCTCCGAAGAAGAATAACATGTGAAAGTGAATGCTTCAAATGTAAAGCTCTTTTGGTGGGTAATCTGGGAATAAAACCAGATATTAGGGATATAACTTGGTATTAGGGCAGTATCATGTCAACATAGTGGACCTAAGGGGTACCTTAACACACAGCTAACCATTAACTAAATGCAACAAGGTAAAATGACGACCAACACGCTACACCAGGTGAGAGTACAGGTACTTCAGACACCCAGCCATTCTGAGATGTCATGTCAAATCATGATTCACATTCTTTGGATGATGGTCAACTTCAATTCACATTCTCACATGGATGGGCATCCCCAATTTTTTCTCTATGTAGTTGACGGTGTCCTGTGGCTATTAGGCAAGGGATGAAACAGCAGGTGCTGACATCACTGCAAGTTGCAGTTCCAGGCCTGTAGACTAATCGAGATGACTTGAAGCCTTTTTGACACAAAAGCTTGTTTGTGCACATTTGCTGTTGCAAGTCACTAATCTAGTGCAGAAACGTGTGTGTATTGAGCTTGTAGATGTAGGTGGCCCAATTGAGATGACTCTCACCAGACAACCAATGCTTGGCAACGAAGAAAACTATTGCTTGGAGCCTGCAACTTCGTGTATAGAAGACACAAATCACACGCACCAATCTCAAACTTAATACAACAGCTCATCTTCAGGAACTTTCACCCTACATTAGTATAATTAATGATATACCCACCCTCAGCACAATGAGTTGCTGATGGAGATCTGGTAGAAAACAAATAAATATACCTTTTACACACTACCAATAAATCATCCAGCATCGATTTCATAGGAATAACTTAGTAAAGCAAAGGAGAATGCAACAACAGAATCATGATGCTGAAGTTGCAATGTCAGTCTCAAAGCAGATCACTTATCGATAATGTTAAAATGTTGGACGGGAAGCGCTTGGAAGGAGCATGCTCGTTTGCCCCAAATTTGCTGGGTAAAATAAGGTAAACATTCCAAGAAAAACGTTCAATTCCTAATCAATTTGATGCAAACAGATGAAATACGGCCACTTTCATTCAGCGAGCCGAGTGAATAGCATGACATGACGTCACGTGGAACAGAAAAGCCCTGACGTCAATCCCTCATGTGAATGCTACACTATTTTTCATACATGTACTTTGTGACTGCTCATTTACGATCTGAAACAACTTTCTTATTTTCTTCTTCCTCTTTAAAAAATAAACGATAGCGACGTCGATGGCACGCCATCGCAAATCCCCACGCTTATCAGGAATGACCCAATATCAAAATATCGTTTTCATCCATGTGACCCTAAGTACGCACCCCCTGGGGGCAAGAACCAGGGATCAATCCCCAAAAAATCGTTACATATTTCATACATCCCCAATGTTGTTTATATAACTATAAAGTTTCATTTTTATTTTTAATATGTTTTAAAATGTGCCTGCAATTGAATTATTCGGTATTTGACCGTTTGACCCTACCTGAGGGTGTATATTATACTGTTCTCTCACCCTCTTGTTAAGTATTGATCATAACTACCAATTCCTGCACAATCATTTAGGAGGAGACAGCGTTATGGACAGAAACACAGACAGCAATTACAATCGCTTTTTACGGCGTAGCCCATCGGGCAGAGCCATCTAGAACAGTGTTTGTCCGTCCGTATGTATGTATGTATGAATGTCCCCTCAAACGTATACCAATCAGAGCTGAGAATCTGGTCACATGACAGGGTGATCTGATTACGTCTGATGCCGTTACGGCGGTGCGGCGGCTGACTCTCCACACACCGCCATTTTGATTTGTATGCAGTTCATGCCGAACATATCGTCGAACCTGTCATATATCACAATCGCCATGCTCTACCTTTACGTTTTTCATTCAGTGTGAAACACAAACAAACGGATTGTTAAAATGACCATCAAATATCGAAAGCATCGGCGTTACGTCTCTTCCAACAACACAGTACGTATCCAACCCTTGTGAGGTATAATCTAGATTACAGTAGATCTTCGCTCGGTTCTGTAAGTAAAACTTACCTCATGGATGTCTGGATTCATCCAAATTTCTTTGTTTAATGTTATAAACAGCATTAGTGAGGTTTGAAAAGCTAATCATGTGTGTTTGTGGTTTATAATATTTTACAAGCCTGGCTACGCCGCTGTTAGACTTTTGGTCTTGTTTTTTTTCAAAATGCATGGGGAGAACAAGCGACCCTGCTATGTGGCACCTTACCACTTCAGCCTCCGTTTTATGTGCAAACAATTTCTTTACTACAACTGCCAGAGTGCTGACCTTTGATAAATTACATTCTGATGAAAGAAACCAACAAAATTAATCACATCCCATCCTGGCTACAAGGACATCAAAGACCCTGGTGTGTATAAATGAAATAATCACATTCATTATTTACTTATGGCCATTTCACCAGGTCCCTTGCTAGTTTCTTTGAAAACCCTTTGGTTACGATTTGGCTCCCTCGCAGCATTTTTTAATGATGCTGTTATGACACATAGCGATAAGGGATTTGATATGATATAGCCATCCTCAGATGCCATGGCAGTTTTGAGCACTGTGTATTGGCTGTACCGTTCAACAATTGCTTGTGCTGTGAAGCTCCAACAAATGCCAAAAAGAAGTGTTGTTGCGGCTCTGCAAAATGGCTGCCACGATTGTGTGCTGCTTCCCGCTCACCGCAGCTTTGGATCAAATGTTTGCGCACACTCGTTACTCGATTTGTCAGTATTGTGATGCACTTCCAACCGGATCACTTCGACCCGCTTTGGGAAAGAGCCTGAAAGGAATTGGGTTCGGCTTTACTTGGCAGCCAGTGCATGTGGGCTAAATAATCGTGGCAACACAGTATCAGGGACAGCTGGATTTCCCAGTCGGGTTGAGTGATGCATGGAAACGAGGCACAAGATTAAAGTCCCGTGTCAACCTCGATCTGTCAGCCTTGAAGTACTCATGATTGATGTGGACAGGTCATTTCCTTTGTACAAATGGCACACGACTACCGAAATGTGTCCTCCACGGAAAGTTAAATCTGGGAAAGTGTTCCGTAAGTTGATAAAGAAACGTTAACAGGGATACATTGTAACACTCGTTGACGAGTGGGGGTTGGCCCCAAACACCTGAGGTAATGGCCCAAGAGTGCTCCGTTGCAGATTCACCATTCACGAGGCAGTCAAAATATTTAAGAGCTGATGCCTGTGGTCTTTCAAAGTGAGTAGATAAGCGAGAAAGAGTGCTTGCTTCCTTGCACCAAAGGGTAGCCGCTGATCTGGGCGCATATGTCTTGCACGTGGATACATGGCACTGTGTATTGGTCTAATTAGTCATATGCACACACAGAAAAGTGAATCCATAGACTTTTCCTTTTCCTTTCAGGGAAGTCATTGTTGATGAAAAATAATAAATATTTTTTTTTTTAAAGACTAAGACTAAGACTAAGACTACTACTGCAACTACTACTACTACCCCTCAGTTTACTCAGTTGTGCAGTCAACTGCATCATTTGGCAATGAAAACCCACAACCATTTATCTCCATCACCAAAGATAGACAGCGGTTATGTACTCACCCTTATTTGTAATGTTTGTCTGTGACCAGGATATCTCAACAATTGTGGGTGAGTTTGGACAAAATTTGGTGGGCATGTCGGGTGTGTGACAAGGACAATTTATTCGATTTTGGTGAAGATCCAGATCCGGATACGAGAATTTTAATGCGATTCTTCACCACTGAGAGATGCGACCAAAAAAAATCGATATGCGACACGATATTAAAAAAAGTTAAAGACAGATTCAAACGAAACTTGGTGGACGAGTTGGGCAGCTGCCTAGAACAAGCAGATCAGATTTTGATTAAGGTCTGGATTCAGATCCGGCCTGTTAGTGGGATACAAAACAAACTGTTCAGCCTGGCAGAGGTGTGCGCTTTACCGAGTGCCGTTCTAGTTCATGCTGTGTTACTCTATATTCGGCTCAAGCTTCAAGGAACTCGAGGTTCATGGGTGCAAAATTGATACAAATGATACAAAATACAAATTTGAAGTCAAATAAAAAAACGGTTATCGGCAACAATTAAGCCCAATACCACACTAACTTCCTGCCAAGTGATCCAGATGTATATTATTATAAGCTTTCTGCACTTTCAACACATGCCATCAATGCAGAATGCAACTGAATGGAATCTACTCAAAGAAATGGGGCAAATCTGGACCAATAGACAAAGCTTTGAGGACTGTGCATTTGCTGTATCGTTCAACGATCCATTGTGCTGTGAAATTCCAACAATTGACAAAAAGGTAAATGACACAACCACGTTACAATTTAGTAATGCGTTGCACATGAAGTGTGCAACATGCATTACAAAGTGACCTTTTATCATTGCAGGGCAGTTGTATGGTACAGGAAATATTTACACAATGCCGTATGGCCAGGACTCAAATGGTTATGCTATTCCACAAAACAAAGAAATATGCACACGCATGCAAAAAGACTCCCAGCGATCTTGTTCTACCCACATTAATCAAACCTCAATGACAAGTTACTTTGTTCTCCATCCCTGTTCATTCATTCATTTGCTTGTGTCCACCTGTCACCCTGCTACCTCCTCACTATCAGTATATTGCCGTTTAACCCTCTGCCACCTCAATCTCAAATGATCCAAGATTTGGCTCCATAATTAAAACAAGCGTTACGCCTAGGTACCCCGTCATTGAAGTGATGCGAGTTGACAAAGTGGAAAACGCAAGGCGGCCATCTTGGATTTTGACGTGGCGACCCAATTTTCAATAACGTTCTCCCTGATGCGTAGATACACCCACACACCAGATTAGAAGTGAGTAGTTCGTTTATTTTTCAAGATATTTCGCTCACAAGGTTCAGACATATATATGGTGGCGGCCATCTTGGATTTTGACGTGGCGACCCAATTTTCAATAGCGTTCTTACTTATGCCTGGATACACCCACACACCAGATTAGACGTTGGTACTTCGCTTATTTTTCAAGATATTCCGCTCACAAGGTTCAGACATACATGGCGGCGGCCATCTTGGATTTTGACGTGGGTTGCACCCACACAGAAAATTAGAATTCGGTGCTTCGCTTACGCACACACGGACGAACGTTCGCACGCACGCACACACGGAAGCACGCACGCACGCACACACACACACGGACGGAGGGGAAAACCATAGACCCCCTTTCGTTCCGCGGTGCGACGGGGGACAAATAAAATAAAAGAGCTCATGATGCTGGGACATCCGAATGAAATGTTTAAAAATTTCCTGAAAATAGAGTTAAAACACTATAACCAACTAACACCGACACGCTAACACCGACACGCTAACACCGACACGCTAACACCGACACGCTAAGACCGACACGCTAAGACCGACACGCTAATACCGACACGCTAAGACCGGCACGCTAAGACCGACACGCTAAGACCGACACGCTAAGACCGACACGCTAAGACCGGCACGCTAAGACCGACACGCTAAGACCGACACGCTAAGACCGACACGCTAAGACCAACACGCTAAGACCAACACGCTAACACCAACACGCTAACACCAACACGCTAACACCAACACGCTAAGACCAACACGCTAAGACCAACACGCTAAGACCAACACGCTAACACCAACACGCTAACACCAACACCAACACGCTAACACCAACACACTAACACCAACACGCAAGCACCAAAACAAACACCAACACCAACGCACCCAGACGCACCCAGACACACACAGACACACCCAAACACACCCAGACACACACAAACACCCAGACACACACAAACATACCCAGACACACCCAGACAAACACACCCAGACACACAAACACACCCATACACACAAACACAGCCAGACACACACACACACAAACACACCCAGTCACACACACACAAACACACCCAGGCACACACACAAACACACAAATACACCCAGACACACGCAAATACACCCAGACACACGCAAATACACCCAGACACACGCAAATACACCCAGACACACGCAAATACACCCAGACACACGCAAATACACCCAGACACACGCAAATACACCCAGACACACGCAAACACACCCAGACACAAATACACCCATACACACACAAACACCCAGACACACACACAAACACACCCAGACACACGCAAACACACCCAGCCACACACAAACACACCCAGCCACACACAAACACACCCAGCCACACACAAACACACCCAGCCACACACAAACACACCCAGCCACACACAAACACACCCAGCCACACACAAACACACCCAGCCACACACAAGTTAATTTCCCCAAAGAGAGCTCAAAACATATGTTTGGCTATACCAGGATTGCCTCTCATTCTGGATTGCTATCCTTGAATTGAGCTGCAACAGATTATGGAATCTTTCATTTAATTAAATCCTTTCAACATTCAAATCGCGCATTGCAATTATGGTAAAAGTAATCAAAAGATAAACGGCAAAGGAATAACGAAATCACCCCAGTGTGTCCTTTGTAATAGCAATATCATAAAATAGTAATTTTAATACGATTTCTGCAAACTAAACAAAGGTACAAGAAAAAAAAATTACGAGCATGTACACAAAGTACTTCACCACCTCTTTACTTACATATTTATGTCATGGTTCAGAGTTGAACAAATTGGACTCGAAGAAAACGAATGGACATTAAATTGAAGTAATGAAGATCAACCAAAATGCAATTAGACACCAAACAACACATTTCCAGCACACTTATCAAATGAAAATATTAATAAACCAAAACCGACCATTAAAGCTTAAGTGAGCCATCTCAAACTTAGCCCAGCCTCGCCTGGCTTTCCACTTACCGTCTGCAAACCTGTTTTCCAGCTCTGTGTTTCCGATGGCCTTCGCTGCTTGGCACATCTGCCTGAGAAGCTCTTCAAGCCGCCGCATACAGCGAATCACACTGCCTGGAAACATGGAAGTGGTACGACACAAAAACACTCGCCATCAGACATTGTCTGGAGTGTCCAACTGGAACGTTTGTGTTTGTTTGTCATGCGTTGTGGAGTTTCATTATAGGAGTATTAAAGCTGTCCACATCTAGGCAATAAGTTATGTAAGCAAATCACCCTTAAAAATCATGCAACTAACAGCTTTGCCCATTTCAATTTTATGACACAATGTCATGTCAAGAAAAAAAATGTAATAATGTAAAAAAAAACAAAAAATGTAAAAATGTAAACAACAGGCCACCAACCAATATAGAAAGTGAGCAATGGGCCGGGCCTTGTGGTTCCTCCGTACTTGTGAGATACCAATAATGATAAGACTTAGAAAGTGAGCAATGGGCCGGGCCTTGTGGTTCCTCCGTACTTGTGAGATACCAATAATGATAAGACTTAAGACACAAACAGACTTGGCATTTAATATGGAATATTTTTTTTGTGGGGGTGAACTTACTTTTCAAGATGTCTTAGAACCAAAAGTTCATTGGAATTATGTTGAAATTATTCTAGTTTTTGTTAATGTGACCTTTAAAAGAAACAAAAACCACATTTGACATTTCGAAACAAATAAATTGATCCTTGAAAGTGATGTAAACTGATATCGAACTCAATTTATGGACAGTACTGTGTTAAACTTCTGTACGTTTTCCAGAAGTATCTCTTTATTTTGCACATTAGCCAAATTTTTTGTTTTACAAAAACAAAAGTAAAATTACGACTGGGATTACGGACAATAAAATTACGGTTCACTACTTCGTGTAACCCCCACGAGCATTCAGGAGAGCACGTACACGTTGAGGCATGCTGTTCACGAGATTTGCCAAGGTTTGCACAGGAATCGCTTGCCAAACAGTGACAATAGCCTGCTGCAATTCACGCACAGAGGTCGGCTGCTGGTCCAAGTGGTCGATTTGACGCGTTAATTCTGCCCACAAGTTCTCTATCGGATTCATATCCGGGGACATGACAGGCCACTCCATATGCTCTACACCACGGTCAGCAAGAAAGTGTTGGATCATGCGAGCACGATGAGGCCGTGCATTGTCATCTTGGAAGACAAAGTTTCCTCGAAAGGCTGCACGAGCAAATGGAAGCAATGTTTCTTCCAGAATGCCCCTGTACTTGAACTGGTTCAGGTTTCCATTCAGAACAACCAGGTTAGTTTTGCCCCCTGCATGAAAAGCAGCCCAAACGGTCACCCCCACCACCTCCAGCTTGGACTCTTGGCACTATACAATCTTTGTTGTAGGCTTCATGCACTTGTCTGCGCATTCGGACACGGCCATCTTGACGATAGACCAGAAATCTAGACTCATCACTGAAGATCACGTGATTCCAGTGTCCTGGCTGCCATTGACGGTGCTCTCTGGCCCACTGCAATCGGCGCTGGCGGTGTTGGCTGGTCAGACGTGGCTTTCTCAGGGGACGCCTGGCAGGATAGCCTGCTTGAACCAGTCGTTGGTTGACTAGCCTTCTGGATACAGGCACATTTGTCAGTTGCTGCCACTCAGCCCTAAGCCGATTAGCTGACTTGGTACGGCCATTGCGGACTAACCGGTGCAGCTGGCGATCATCCCTCCTTGTGGTTCTGCGGGGACGTCCTGGCCTCGGTATTGGAGTAGGGACACCCCTCTGAGCATTTCGTTTCAGGATCTTTGACACCTGATCTTGAGTGATGCCATACTGCCGAGCAATAGCACGCTGTTTCATGCCGTAATTTCCTAAAGCCACCACTCCATGACAAACAGCATTGTCGAGTTGACGGACCATCTCCAGAGGAAGCGGCAATAACTTTTGGAGACGTGCAGCAGTTGTTTTCTACTAATACAGAACGCAACAACCCTTGTATACCCGACTGTGAAGCCAATCATCAAATGCACCTGTCCGTACATTTTGCCACGCCACCTGTGATATAATCCTGTTGTTGACTTCTTGCTGCGACAGACAATCATGGTTCTTTTAACAAATAAATCACCAAAGTGTAAAAGAAACGAACCAGATTGATATACTGAGTTAAGAAAGTAAACCCAATTCAAGAAAAGAAAAAAAATTCCATATTAAATGCCAAGTCTGTATATATACCAACACGTTAGCATATATAGTGATGACTCCTATATATATATATATCTATATATATATACTGTATCTGTGCAGCATCTGTCTTGTCCTGTGTTGTCTTGTGTTGTTGTCTCATCACTGAACTACTTTCTCCAACTTTTGTGAAATCGTACCAAACTTCTGGTATGCACATATCTCTCCCGTCGGTATGTCCTAAGGGTATTTTAAAAAAATTAAAATTCCAAATTTTTTATTTATTTATTTTTTGGAATTTTTGGGGGAAAAATGTTTTTTTTCAACTTCAATTGTTTATAAAATGTGATATCACGTATATTACAAATACATTTGTGCAAAATAATTGTTTGAATTATGATTGGTTTAAACCATGACAAAACGGCAACTCGGGTACAGTCATTTATCTATATATCTACACATCTGGGCAGTCTGTGTTGTCACTTAACGACTCCCTCAAACTTTTGTTTCCGTGGTTGTGAAGTGTTTTTAATAACGTTGTGGTGGTTTAGAATCACGTGGTGGTGAGGTATTTTGAATTACGTGATGGTGAGGTGTTTTTAAATGGCGTGGTGGTGAGGTGTTTTTAAATCACATGGTGGTGAGGTGTTTTTAAATCACATGGTGGTGAGGTGTTTTTAAATAACATGGTGGTGAGGTGTTTTTAAATCACATGGTGGTGAGGTGTTTTGAATTACGTGGTGGTGAGGTATTTATAATTACGTGGTGGTGAGGTGTTTTTAATTATGTGGTGGAGAGGTGTTTTGAATTAGTTGGTGATGAGGTGTTTTGAATTACGTGGTCGTGAGGGGGTTTTTAAATGACGTGGTGGTGAGGTGTTTTTAATATTGTGGCTGTGAGGTGTTTTCGTTACGTGTTTTATGGCTGTGAGGTGTTTTTAATTTCGTGGTGGTGAGGTGTTTTTATTACGTGTTTTATGGCTGTGAGGTGTTTTTAAGTTCGTGGTGGTGAGGTGTTTTTATTTCGTGTTTTATGGCTGTGAGGTGTTTTTATTACGTGTTTTATGGCTGTGAGGTGATTTTATTATGTGTTTGATGGCTGTGAGGTGTTTTTAATTTTGTGGTGGTGAGGTGTTTTAATTACGTGTTTATGGCTGTGAGGTGTTTTTAATTTCGTGGTGGTGAGGTGTTTTTATTTCGTGTTTTATGGCTGTGAGGTGTTTTAATTATGTGTTTTATGGCTGTGAGGTGTTTTTAATTTTGTGGTGGTGAGATATTTTTATTACGTGTTTTATGGCTGTGAGGTGATTTTATTACGTGTTTTATGGCTGTGAGGTGTTTTTATTATGTGTTTTATGGCTGTGAGGTGTTTTAATTACGTGTTTTATGGCTGTGAGGTGTTTTTAACTTTGTGGTGGTGAGATATTTTTATTACGTGTTTTATGGCTGTGAGGTGATTTTATTACGTGTTTGATGGCTGTGAGGTGTTTTTAATTTCGTGGTGGTGAGGTGTTTTTATTCCGTGTTTTATGGCTGTGAGGTGTTTTTATTATGTGTTTTATGGCTGTGAGGTGTTTTTATTACGTGTTTTATGGCTGACAGGTGTTTTTATTACGTGTTTGATGGCTGTGAGGTGTTTTTAATTTTGTGGTGGTGAGGTGTTTTTATTTCGTGTTTTATGGCTGTGAGGTGTTTTTAATTTCGTGGTGGTGAGGTATTTTTATTACGTGTTTTATGGCTGTGAGGTGTTTTAATTACGTGTTTTATGGCTGTGAGGTGTTTTTAATTTTGTGGTGGTGAGGTGTTTTTATTTCGTGTTTTATGGCTGTGAGGTGTTTTTAATTTTGTGGTGGTGAGGTATTTTTATTACGTGTTTTATGGCTGTGAGGTGTTTTTATTACGTGTTTTGTGGCTGAGGTGTTTTTAATTTTGTGGTGGTGAGGTGTTTTTATTTCGTGTTTTATGGCTGTGAGGTGTTTTTATTACGTGTTTTATGGCTGTGAGGTGTTTTTATTACGTGTTTTATGGCTGTGAGGTGTTTTTATTACGTGTTTTATGGCTGTGAGGTGTTTTTATTACGTGTTTTATGGCTGTGAGGTGTTTTTATTACGTGTTTTATGGCTGTGAGGTGTTTTTTTTTCGTGGTGGTGAGGTGTTTTTATTACGTGTTTTATGGCTGTGAGGTGTTTTTATGACGTGTTTTATGGCTGTGAGGTGTTTTTATTATGTGTTTGATGGCTGTGAGGTGTTTTTAATTTTGTGGTGGTGAGGTGTTGTTATTGCGTGTTTTATGGCTGTGAGGTGTTTTTATTACGTGTTTGATGGCTGTGAGGTGTTTTTAATTTTGTGGTGGTGAGGTATTTTTAATTTTGTGGTGGTTAGGTGTTTTCATTACGTGTTTTATGGCTGTGAGGTATTTTAAATTACTTGGTGGTGAGGTGTTTTGAATTACTTGGTGGTGAGGTGTTTTGAATTACGTGGTGGTGAAGTGTAATCGTCCCAAACTTCTAGTCTGCACCTACCCCTCCCCTATGTGTGTGCTGAGGGGATCTTTCTTGAAAAAAAAAACATTCAACCTAAATCTTCAACCTAAATTGCCTATAAAAATGTAATATCACAAACAACAAATATATTTGTGCAAAGTAATTGTTTGTATTATGATTGGTGTAAAGCATGACAACACAGCAACGCAGGTACAGTCATTAGCCTCAGCTAAAATAAGCCCGTTCGTCAGTATCGACGCTTGGTGAGGCGAGCACAGTGAGCCGAGCCAAGCTAGTATATACAGACTTGGCATTTAATATGGAATATTTTTTTGTGGGGGTGAACTTACTTTTCAAGATGACTTGGAACCAAAAGTTCATTGGAATTATGTTGAAATTATTCTCGATTTTGTTAATGTGACCTTTAAAAGAAACAAAAACCACATTTGACATTTCGAAACAAATAAATTGATCCTTGAAAGTGATGTAAACTGATATGGAACTCCATTCACGGACAGTACTGTGTTAAACTTCTATACGTTTTCCAGAAGTATCTCTTTATTTTGCACATTAGCCAAAAAAAATTTCAACAAAAACAAAAGTGAAATCATGACTGGGATTACGGACAGTAAAATTACAGTTCAGTACTTCGTGTAACCCCCACGAGCATTCAGGAGAGCACGTACACGTCGAGGCATGCTGTTCACGAGATTTGCCAAGGTTTGGACAGGAATTGCTTGCCATGCAGTGACAATAACCTGCTGCAATTCACGCACAGAGGTCGGCTGCTGGTCCAACTTGTCGATTTGACGCGTTAATTCTGCCCACAAGTTCTCCATCGGATTCATATTCACATCCTGTTTACCATGTTGACGCTTTTGTTTTGTGACATAATCCTGTCTTTATTTAGCACACTCTATTCACTATGTGACCTGTCATTCAAAGAGGACTAGTGAAAGTACACATTTTCACAAACACGCATAGAAAAATCAAATATTACAAACTTCAAACTTTCTTGTATTTTGACTGGCAGCAGTAATCGGCGTTGAACCTACCTTAGTAACGTAATTGACGATCATTCATCATTGTATCCCGCAACCCCAAAGTAATATAAAGATTACGTCCCGTTGATATGACAGTTTTTCAATGCACAAATTTTTCTGTTACTGTGTATCAACCGCACCCCCTTTTTTAGGGTTTTCCCGGCGCTAAAAAACCGCGATTGATACACCGGAAAATACGGTATATATATATATATATGAATTATGATTGGTTTAAACCATGACAAAACGGCAACTCGGGTACAGTCATTTATCTATTTATCTACACATCTGGGCAGTGTCTGTGTTGTCACTTAACGACTCCCTCAAACTTTTGTTTCCGTGGTTGTGAAGTGTTTTTAATAACGTTGTGGTGGTTTAAATGGACTGCATATATATATACTAGCTGAGGTACCCGGCTTCGCCCAGGTTGAATAAGAAGAACATGTATATTTTAGAGCAATATCACAGTACATTTCCTACATGACGTTTTGTCAATTTTCAATTTCTCAAAACCTCTTGGTATACAACATTTCTGGTTTTCTTACTTGGTGCCAAGACATAAAGATTGCTTGGTTTTCCAACCCTCGAGCAGCCCACGTACAGCTGGCCATGGGAAGTACCCGGCATTGCCGGGCGGGGGAAGGGAGGGGAAGGGGAAGGGGAGGGGAACGGGGGGGGAGGGGAGTTGAGGGTGGGGAGGGGAGAAGAGGGGGGGAGGGGAGAAGAGGGGGGAGGGGAGAAGAGGGGGGAGGGGGAGGAGGAGAGGAGAGAAGAGGGGGGAGGGGAGAAGAGGGGGGAGGGGAGAAGAGGGGGGAGGGGAGAAGAGGGGGGAGGGGGAGGAGGAGAGGAGAGAGAAGAGGGGGGGGGTGGGGAGGGGGAGGGGCAAGGGGGGAGGGGAGTGGGGAGGGGGAGGGGAGAAGGGGAGGGGGAGGGTGGAGGGGGAGGGTGGAGGGGAGGGGCATGGGGGGAAAGGGAGGGGGAGGGAGAAAGGGGGAGGGGGAGGGTGGAGGGGGGAGGGAGAAAGGGGGAGGGGGAGGGGGAGGGTAGGGGGAGGTGGGAGGGGGAGGGGGAAGGGGGGAAGGGGAAGGGGGGAGGGGAGAAGGGGAAGGGGGGAGGGGGATGGGGAATGGGGGGAGGGGGATGGGAGGAGAAGGGGGAGGGGAGGGGGGAGGGGAGAGGGGAGGAGGGGAGGTGGTAGGGTGGAGGGGAGGGGGAGGGGAGGAGGTAGGGGGAAAGGGAGGGGCATGGGGGGAAGGGAGGGGGAGGGGGGAGGGGGAAGGGAGGGGGAGGGGGGAGGGGGGAAGGGAGGGGGAGGGGGGAGGGGGGAAGGGAGGGGGAGGGGGAGGGGAGAAGATAGGGTGGAGGGGAGGGGGTAGGGTGGGAGGGGAGGGGGGAGGGGAGAAGGGGAGGGGGTAGGGTGGAGGGGGTAGGGTGGAGGGGGTAGGGGAGAAGTGGAGGGGGGGAGGGGGAGGGGAGAGGGGGGAGGGGGAGGGAGAGGGGGGGAGTGGGACGGGGAGGGGGAAGGGGGGAGGGGGGAGGGGGGAGGGGGAGGGGGGAGGGGAGGAGATGGGGGAGAGGGGGGAGGGGATGGGGAGGGGGGAACGGCTAGCTTGGCAAGCGATAGCAGGCTTTTTACTTTTATTTTTACCTCAATGAGGGCTATATATATAGTCCGTGCTTGGAGCCTTCAAGTTCAACATAAAGTTTTTTTTATGAAAAATAATGCAGATGCATAACAATCCACCAATGCAAGTTCAGAA